>NC_044036.1:344213811-344408560 GCF_901765095.1 Microcaecilia unicolor
GGGGGGGAGGGTCAGGGGGGTTCTGTGGATGCAGAATTTATTTGCCTTTAATACTATAGTTTCTGGGATCATTTCTATAGCGTGTAACTGGAGAGAGGTGTTGAAAAGTGTTTGGTGTTGCTATACAGACATATGTGTGTTAGGGGAACCAGGCTCAATGGAGGCTGAAGAGTGCAATCTCTTGTACTTCCCCTAGCCTTCAATGTGGCCTGCAATCACCGAAGCCTGCACTGCTACCCTCATTGAAGTTATTGGGTGTGGGGTAGAGGTGGGGCATCGGGTGGCAAAAAGTTGGCAGCCCTGGTGCCCACCTATCTGACCCACTGGTTTACAAATACTTAACTGCCCAAGCCATAAGCACGATAAAGGGTCTGTTGGTTATGCACTACTGAAACATGATTTATCAATGACAAGAGTTCACCTTGACTAATACTTATGTTGATGTACTTTAATGGAGATATTATAGGGGCAGTGATGATTTTTGTCTGGGCACAATGAGGTCACTGCAGTGGAAAGTGAAAGGTGCTATAGGCCCTAATGTGATACTTTTTCATCTTTTTTTTTTTGGAACATAACTACTGCACAAGTGTCTATTTACAAATAGGTGAATATTTGAGCATTTATTTCAAATAACAGCCTCTGCAATCTGGATCAGGGCTGCTGACCAGGATTTTCAGAGGCCTGATCGGGATAGTGCCAGGGTGGAGAATGGGAAGAGCCAAGGCAGTCCTGAATCATATCCAAATAGCTATATAATATTCAGTTTGCTATCAGGATAACTTCTCCAGAAACTCAGGGACAGCAAAATCGCTGTGTTGAGTTATCTGGATAGCAGACTGAATATTGTCACTATTCATATAAGTTCTGGCACACTCAGAGGCCCTTTTACTAAGGCGCACTGAAAAATGGCCTGCGGTAGTGTAACTGCGTGTTTTGGGCACACGCAAAATAATTTTTCAGTGCACCTGTAAAAAATGCCTTTTTTTGATGTGCAGCAAAATGAAAATTGCCGCGCGTCCATTTTGGGTCTGAGATCTTTCCGCAAGCCATTGACCTAGCGGTAAAGTCTCACGAGGTAATGGTCTATGCACGTAAAATGCCAATTACCACCCACATGCCAGAAAATAAAAATATTTTCCGGCGCATGTAGTGGGCATGCGTAAAAAATGAAATTGCCGCACTGGCCACGTGGTAGCCAGGTGGTAACTTGGAATTGCTATGATTTGGGTGCACGTCAGGGGTGTAGCCACGGGTGGGCCTGGATGGGCCCAGGCCCAGCCACTTTTGCTCCAGGCCCGCCCACCCTAACTAGCCCCAACCCAACCAGTGTGCACTCCCAAGCGAGACTCCAATCTTTTCCTGCCTCTTCTGCCCGCTCTCCCTGTCCGCTTGGTCTGCTCACTTTTACTGCCCTGAAGCACCGTTCTCCCTCCAGCACCGGCGATTCCCAAAGTCAGCCTTCTGCCAGCGTGCGTCGTCGGGGCCTCTCCTTAGGCGTGTCCCGCCTACTCTGCAACTTTCTGTTTTCTGCAAAGGTGGGGCGCGCCCCTGAGGAGAGGCCCCGACGACGCAAACAGGCAGAAGGCTATGGGAATCACCGGTGCTGGAGGGAGAACGGCGCTTCAGGGCAGTAAAAATGACCAGACCACGCGGACGAGGAGAGCGGACAGAAAGAGGAGAAATGCAAAACTCGGGGGAGATGGAGAAGGGAGAAAGCGCTGCCCAGGTAGGCCAAGGAGGGAGAGAGATGCAGATGGTGGTGGGGGGGGGGCAGAGGGAAATTTTTAAAATAACTGTACAGGGGTAGGGGTGGGAAGGGGGCCCACCCAGGTTAACTCGTGCCCCACCCAAAATGGCAGGTCTGGCTACGCTCCTGGTTGGGAGGGAAGTTTACAATTATTTGAATAGTATCTTATTTACTCCACACTTTTTCACTGAGACAATGAGTAATTTGTTTTAAAATATTTGCTATTATAAATGTTAAGAAACTTTGACACAGATGCATTGCTGGACTTTTCTGTAAACTCTTGTCTCTTATGTTTCTGGGTCTTGGAGGGTTAAGGACGGTGACTGAGCACTTGAAACCCTTTAGACTCTGCCCCAAAGGACCCCGTCTCAGAGGCGTGGCTGGGTGGGTTGGGGGGACAATGGCCACTCCCCCAAAAGAAAGCAATCCATCATGCATCGGGCTCTTAGAAATGAATTAATGGAACCGGGGCTTGACAACACCATGCACGAGAACAGCATTTAATGTGCGGTACCACCACGAGACAGTGCAGCAGCAGCACACATGAGAGCGCTGCGCGAGCGACCATCTCGTGAGAGCTCCGCCCCGCCCACCACCTCACGTGACCCAGCCACCACCCACTCATCTCCCTCCATGCAGTCAATCATCCGCCTACTCCCTTTTTATAGGTCTTTCCTGTTCACGTGACCCTGCTCGCTCCTCCCTCACGTGATTCCCCACCGGAAGCTCCTCTGGCATGATGGGACTTGTAGTTCTCGCCCCGTCCACCACCGTTAGCAGTGGTTTGGGTCGTTGTCTCGCCCTCCAGACTCCGATCTGACCGGCCAGATGCGGCTCCGTCTCCTCCTCCAGGGCCTAGTTCGGCGCTGCGGAGGTCGGGGGCCGGGGGGGCTTCGCTGGGCTGAGGCTCCAGTGCGCTTCTATTGGGCCTCGCAGGTTCCCCAGGGAAGTCAGGCCCGGGCCCGGGTGGTGGATCTCCGCAGTGACACGGTCAGTAAACCCAGTGCAGAGATGAGACGGGCCATGGCCAGGGCAGAGGTCGGTGACGATGTCTATGGAGAAGATCCAACCGTCAATGGTGAGCCCATCCTCAATGGACTACAACTCCCAGACTGCTCTAGGATGTACATTTAAAACCAGAACTGGCCAAGAACGCTCCTTCCTGGAATGGGTAACTGGGCTACAGACTCAGCTCAGCTTTATTTATTTATTTATTTATTTGCATTTGTATTCCCACATTTTCCCACCTATTTGCCGGCTCAGTGTGGCTTACAATACATTGTAAAAGATGGAAGTGCAGTTGGTTGCAGTACAGTTATGGATTACATTGTGAAGAATTATATAAGACAGCTTACGTAAGAATAGCCCTAATGGGTCAGACCAATGGTCCATTTAGCCCAGTATTCTATGCCAGAAACCCAAATACTAGCAACATTTCATGATACCAATCCCAGGGTAAGCAGTGGCATCCCCATGTCTGTCTAAATAGCAGACTATCGACTTTTCCTCCAGGAATTTGGCCAAACGTTTTTTAAAACCGCTGTTACCACATCCTTTTAGTTCTATTCAGCTCATTCTTTAAGGCTCAAATCATCGTGCAAAAACTGTTTCAGTTTACTGCCGTTTCATCTTGGGATTTGTTACCTGCCACTTTATGGCTAGAACAAGGCTACCTGAGGTTTTGATGATCTTTAAAATTTTGGCTTTTTCAAAAGTATTACAAATAATCATAGAAATGTTCTGCTTCGTTGGTAATGTGTTGCAAAATAACTCTCCTCTCGTGTGTCTGGGCAAAAAACTCTTTATTTGGGAGTCAATCCCCTTCTTATATACTCTATGAATATTCATGGATATTACATGTATTATCATTACTATTGGTTACATTTTGCTTACACAACCATGATCATGCATTGCTTACAAGAACAACTCTACATGAACAGCTCGTGAACCTGCTCAGGAATGTACAAACATCACCTGCTATTCTGCTACTTTCTCAGGAAAGAACAAAACATCACATGCTAGATTCTCAGGAATATACAAAACATCATCTGCTGCCTGTATCCAACATTCTATCTACATCTCCACCTTTTTTTTTTTTTTTTTTTTTTTAATGAAATCTCCGTGGTGTGCCAGCTGGAGATGGAGGTGGAGATGTTTGTAATAGCTTATAAACATATTGAGCAGAGTGACGTGTTGGAGCGAATGGACGAGGAAAACATAAAGAAAAAAGGTTAGGAATGCATTGTATACAACAGCAAAAAATAGTGAAAACAAAATACCAATGACTAAATGGATAATAGGGCGGAGCCAGGTCCAAGGGATCCATTGCCACAATTGATCCCATACATCAGAGTAGGTTATTATGAATAGTAATATGAGTAGTTAAATTCCGTAGGAAAGCTAATTGTTTGTCAATGGCCTTTGAATTGTCAGATAAATTAAAACAGCACATGTCCTGAAACTCTTCGCAACCATGATGGTTAAGTAATAAAAGATAATCAATGGCTGCTCGATTTTGTAAAACTCCATGACGTAATTGCTGTTGCTCAGCATTAAGTAAACTAATAGCAGTGGAGGTTGCATTGATTGATTTAATTGCCCAACAGGCTAATTCGAATATTTTTTGCATTTGCCGCTGCCAATGCAGGGACACCTATTAATGAAAATGCAAGTGCCAGATATTCAGTTTGACTCAGAAATTTAACATTATCATTGCAATTGGCAGCAAGGGTCATACGCTTGGATCGCATATGTGAGGAGTTAGAAAATAAAAATGTTTACTGGGAAGTACCATAGTGAGTCGACTTAGACAGCATGTAGTACCATCAGATATATTAGCTGGAATATAATTAAAGGTATACATTCCACATGACCAAAACCAACCAGGGGGTAAATGAGTAAATTTATAAATATATGAAACATTTTCGTAGGAGCTACAATTTAACAAAGTTGGTCCAAAATTAACACAATTTGATCGGGTACAATTAACCATACGAGCACATGTCATATTGATACTAGCTATTTGATTGGTTCTCACATGCATTGCCAAAGTAGGCGGCAACAGGGTTTGTGTTCCCCAATTATGGTATTCATAAGAAGCATTTCGATAGGATGAATTAACAGGAAGCTGTGAATAAAACCAAGTATCATTTTGCATATCTTTAGGATCATGACATACTGGAATCAGGCAAGTTGCCAAACTTCTCCAACTGCCTTTTGATGAGAAAGACAGAAATCAGTTTGGTTCAGTGAAATTGCAAACGCTTCCCAAATATTTTTGTGGGAAGTAATTGTGACTGTCCACAAGGTATGTACAAACAACAACACAGTAGAAGCAATGTAATGGAATTAGCATTAAGCGCTGCAATAATAGCCACTACGAAGTTATCATCAGTCTTTTCAATATGAGCTTTTTCTAAAGTCTCTGTAGCTTGTTGACTCAAGGCTTTAATTTGTCCCCAAGTAACAGGAGCATTAGGTTGACGAGTCACTGACCGTTTGCGTGTTTGCATCTGCGGTCCTTGAAGGGTGAGTGTGAAATTGGGAATTGGGTTGTGAAGACCTTGATGCCACGACATGAGGTTTCACCCACTTTGCTGGAATCCACACCGGGCCAGAATCTGTTTGAACAGCAGCGTAACCACGACCCCAGGTAAGGAGAGGCACAGGGGAACTCCACTGATCAGAAGGTAGTTGTCGGTATATGACCAAAGGACGAGATAAAGGTGGGCAGGAGTACGAAAATGTTGTTCAAATCTGGAAGAAAAAGTTTTTGTAGCAGGATTATTGATGAGATTGAGATGATTCAGTGTGTAAAGGATTTGTGCTAAGCATTCATCAATGCTTACTCTATGACGGAGAATACCGTCTTTTTTTGTAGTCAGATTACTTAAAGCAGTTTTCAGTGTGCGATTAGCACGTTCAACAATAGCTTGACCAGTGGAGTTATAGGGGATACCAAAAAGGTGCTCAATATGCCAGAGGGTCAGGAACTCCTGTAAGGAGGTGGAAGTATAACAGGGGCATTGTCTGTCTTGAGAGTTTTAGGAACACCCATGACCGCAAAAGCTTGGAGAAGATGAGAGCGGACATGAGATGTAGTTTCCCCTTTTTGTGCAGTGACCCACAAAAATCCAGAATGAGTATCAACAACCACATGAAGCTTAGACCATTGACCAAAAGGGGGAAAGTGAGTAACGTCCATTTGCCAGAGGCTATTAACTTCCAGACCACGAGGATTAACTCCAGGAAAAAAGGTAGTAGGAGCTGAAAAGGAACATTGGGACAATTTTTGATAATAGCTCTAGCTTCTTCTAAAGAAATTTGAAACTGGCGAGCTAGGCTAGGTGCATTTTGATGATGAAGTTCATGACTGCAGTGTGCTGTGGAGAAAAAATGAAGATGGCGATCCGCTCGAGCATTCCCTTCAGACAGACCACCAGGAAAAGGTTGATGACTGCGGATATGACCTATAAAGAGAGAAGAAAGGCGATTCTCCAAGTAACCTTGGAGGGTTAACAGTAAAGCATAAAAAGAGGCATCCATTTTGAATGATACATAACTGTCGGGCATGCGACGGACAAGATTAGCACAATATTGACTGTCAACAATAAGATTCAGTGGTTGATCTGAAAATAAAGAAAGAGCCAGGATGATGGCAGCAAGCTCTGAACGTTGAGCAGAGGTTTGTGGAGAGGTAAATTTGACGTGCCATTTGTTCAGATTGTACCAAGTAACCACCCCACGAGTGGGACTACCATCTGTAAAGACGGTGAGAGCAGTAGGGAGTGGACGTAAAGAAATGGGATCATGAAGAGTGATTGGCAAAATGGATGTGCCCTGTATGCGAGGGTCTTTAGGATAGTGGCAATCTATAATACCAACATAAGTGGCTAAAATAAATTGCAAGTCGTCGGAGAACTGAATCATTTTTTCCCACTGCCACAAAGAATGAGGAATGATGAGTTTAAGAATGTCGAAACCAGTCATGAATGTTGCTCGCTCTCGAGCTTTAGTAATCAGCAAGGCTAGTTGCTGGGGCCATTGTGTAATAGTAGAATGGAGAGTATTCTGTAAATAGACCCATTCTATCAATTTCGGAGGAGTTGTATCTTGATATAAGACACCAAACGGTTGTCGGTGGGTGGGGTCTTTGAGAACGCAAAAACAAAAAAGGGCAAATGCATCTCGTCTATCTGTCCATTTTGTTTGTAAGATTTGATCCAATTGTGACAGAATTGTTTGTTGCGATGCAGTGAGTGTAATTAATTCAGCAGGTGTTTTATGACCTTTTAATGCGAGAAACAGGGGTTGTAAAAATTCTGTAGGAAGTTTCAAGTAGGGACGTAACCAATTGAGATTTCCTAAAATCTCTTGTAATTGATGTAATGTCGTGGGAGACTGTAAATTGAGATGAGGAGCGACAGGTTGGGCTGCAGCTTTAGTCATACGGAAACCTAGATATAAATAGGGTTCCTTTTCTTGAACCTTCTCTGAGGCAATTGTTAATCCTGAGGAGGCCAAGATAGAAATTAAAGTAGATTTCCAAGAAGGGGGAAGAGTTATCCCTGCAATTAGTATATCATCCATATAATGATATACCAAAAGTTGAGGGAAATAGGCACGAAATGGTTGCAAGGCTTGATGAACATAGTATTGACAAATAGTGGGTGAATTTAACATTCCCTGGGGCAAAACTTTCCAACAATACCTAGTAGTAGGGTGTGCATTATTGTAAACAGGTACAGTAAAAGCAAAGTATTTATAATCTTTTTCCTGGAGAGGAATTGAAAAAAACAATCCTTCAGATCTATAATAGCTAATTGATAATCATAAGGAATCAAATTAGGATTTGGAATACCACATTGTAACGGGCCCATTGGTTCTAAAATCGCATTAATAGCTCGTAGGTCATGTAAAAATCTCCATTTTCCGGATTTTTTCTTGATCACAAATACCGGAGTATTATATGGAGAATTGGTAGGCTCAATGTGATTTAATTGTAATTGTTCTTCCACCAATTGATGTAAAATCAACAGTTTTTCTCTGGTAATCGGCCACTGCTCTACCCAAACAGGTTTGTCAGTTTTCCATTCCAAAGGAAGAGAAAAAGACATATTTATGAACTGTTAATCAGGTAGGATCAATGATGCATCTAATTGTTCCAAAAGGTCACGACCCCATAAATTAAAGGGTACTTGTAAAATACAGGGCTTAATATGTCCTAGAACCTTGGTATCGTTAGGATATGTAATAGATAACCATTGAGAACTTTGGGAGGCTGACTGAGTTCCCCCTATTCCTGTCACATGTGAAGTATCTTCAATGGGCCATTCCACAGGCCATTGTTTATAAGCTATGACAGAAACATCCGCCCCGGTATCTAATATACCAACAAAGGGCTTTTGTTGCAATAAAATTTGAGCAGTGGGTCGTGCATTAGAAACCGGTTTTAAAACTGCACTTACCTGTCGCGTAGATCCAAAGCCCCCTGTACGAGAGACAGTAGAAGGAATAGGTGCTGTAAAATATGGTAAAATAATTAATTGTGCCCACGAGTCCCCGGGAGAAATTGTTAAAGGTGATGAGGACCATACTTGAATTTTAACAATGCCTGTGTAATCAGCATCAATAACTCCAGGGATAACATGAATACCTGCCTTCGATGCAGAGGAGCGAGGTAATACTAAACCTACAGTAGCCGCTGGAATGGGTCCTTTAAAGGTAGTATTATACCAAAACTTCATGAGGTAAGATGGCAGTTTTACATTCCGCTGCAATAAGGTCAATTCCTGCACTACCTTGTGTAGCAGTAGTACTATGAGCAAAAGACCCTTGCACTCCCTTTGGACCGAGGTTAGGAGTTAACCCGGAGCAAAGTTTTTTGGGGGTGGCGGTGTGGAATTAATTGGATTAGAGCGACATTGATTGGCCCAATGATATCCTTTTTGACATCGAGGACATTTTCGAGAAGGTCGAGAAGGTCCTTTTGCAAAGTTGGCACCCCCTCCTGGGGCTCTACACTGAGCTCGAAAATGTCCTGGTTTCTTACAATTAAAACACGTCCCCTGTGGCTTATTACCTTTTTGTATAGCTCCTGCTAACAAATTCATAGAATAACCATGAGTCCCCACATCTGCACATGCGCTCAATAAATCTGCTAAAGTAATTCCTGGGCGATGAGCTACAGTCTGCAATGCCTTTTTGCAATCTGAATTTGCATTTTCTTGGGCTAATTTAATCAATAACTCTGTTTGCGCATCAAGATTATCAATTTGCCTAGTTACAGCTTCCTGCAATCGATTAACAAATTGAAGGTAAGATTCGGTTGCACCCTGTTTAATTGATGCAAAAGATTTTGTTGGTTTATTCCCTTCTGGTGTTCTTTTAAATGCTCGCAAGATACAAGTGCCTATGGCTTGAAAACAGGTATCGTTTTGTTGAATTTGCATATCAAGGGTTGAAAATGGTCCCGATCCATAAATTTGATCAGGCACCAAATTAGTCCCAGTGATAAGTTGTGCTGCTTGCTTATATTCATTATCCCACACTACATATTGCGCAGGAGTTAACAGCATACGGAAAAGGTCTTTCCAATCTTTTGGAGTCATTAAGTAACCGTTACTAATCCCTTCTATCATGCCTTGAACAAATGAACTTTTTAAACCTGATTCTACGATAGCTCTACGTAATTCTCTCAAAACTTGATAAGGTAGAGCAGTCCATTCTGCATGATGTGTTTCGTTCCCTGCCTCTATTGTTGTAGTTCTAGTAACTGGGTATAAATTAGGATTAGGTTCCGAATTATCCCATAGATCATCGTTCCAAATGAATTCACCATTTTTTCGTGCTTGCTGTATACCTAATTGAATTAAACTAGGTCGTTCTACGCTCTTTGGTGTTTTGGTAATAATAACGCTATCATTAGCGTTGTTGTTTTGGATATTTTCAATTGGTTTATTAGGGGTAGTAGTAAAGTCAGGAGTTTTGTTTTGCTCTTCCCTTCCCATATCGGTGGCCAGCCGACAAGAAGGAGAAGGTGTAGGTCCAAGAGTCGCGGGAGGTAAAAGAGACCAGGTCTTGCCTGGCAATTTGTTGGATATATTTTCGTTAGTAATGCCTGTCAATCCAGAAGAGAGAATTACTATAGTAGAATAATCTCTCTCCAAGTCAATAATATAGGAGTCGAAACTCTAGGCTCTAAACGAAACTGCTGCCCTATCTTTTCCCATGTTTGAGGATCGAATGATCCCTTCTCTGGATACCAGGGACATTGACAAACTATTTCCTCAATTAAACGCTCTATATCTTTAAGAGTTATTGGATTTCGGGAGGAACCATATCTTTGCGTTATAGTATATAGCTCCTGTGCATGTTGTTTATGTGATGATGTTAAATTTCCCCCCTACTTACAGTGTTCCGTAGAAGGAATGGCGCGCTGACTGTTCCAGTCGTAGTAAGTACGTCACGTTTTCACCGATCACGTCGGGGATCACCAGATGTTGCAAAATAACTCTCCTCTCGTGTGTCTGGGCAAAAAACTCTTTATTTGGGAGTCAATCCCCTTCTTATATACTCTATGAATATTCATGGATATTACATGTATTATCATTACTATTGGTTACATTTTGCTTACACAACCATGATCATGCATTGCTTACAAGAACAACTCTACATGAACAGCTCGTGAACCTGCTCAGGAATGTACAAACATCACCTGCTATTCTGCTACTTTCTCAGGAAAGAACAAAAACATCACATGCTAGATTCTCAGGAATATACAAAACATCATCTGCTGCCTGTATCCAAATACATTCTATCTACAGTAATGACCATAATACTCTACATAAGAATGTAAGAATAGCCATACTGGGTCAGACCAATGGTCCACTAGCCCAGTAACCTGTTTCAAACAGTGGCCAATCCAGGTCACAAGAAACCCAAATAGTAGCAAAATTCCATGATACCAATCCCAGGGTAAGCAGTGGCTTCCCCATGTCTGTCTAAATAGCAGACTATCGACTTTTCCTCCAGGAATTTGGCCAAACGTTTTTCTAAAACCCAGATACGCTAACCGCTGTTACCACATCCTTTTAGTTCTATTCAGCTCATTCTTTAAGGCTCAAATCATCGTGCAAAAAACTCTTTCAATTTACTGCCATTTCATCTTGGGATTTGTTACCTGCCGCGTTATGGCTAGAACAAGGCTACCTGAGATTTTGATGATCTTTAAAATTTTGGCTTTTTCAAAAGTATTACAAATAATCATAGAAATTTTCTGCTCCGTTTGTTAATGAGCATAATACTCTACATAAGAACGTAAGAATAGCCATACTGGGTCTGACCAATGGTCCACTAGCCCAGTAACCTGTTTCAAACAGTGGCCAATCCAGGTCACAAGAAACCCAAATAGTAGCAAAATTCCATGATACCAATCCCAGGGTAAGCAGTGGCTTCCCCGTGTCTGTCGCAATAGCAGAATGTGGACTTTTGCTCCAGGACCTTGTCCAAACCTTTTTTAAACCCAGATATGCTAACCGCTGTTACCACCTTCTCTGGCAAAGAGTTCCAGAGCTTAACTATTCGTTGAGTGGAAAAATATTTCCTCATATTTGTTTTAAAAGTATTTCCATTTAACTTCATTGAGTGTCCCCTACTCTGTACTTTTTGAAAGAGTAAAACAAAATCAATTCACTTTTACCTTACAGTCAGTTGATTAGTTCTTTACTTTTGAAACTTAAAAAAAATCTATTTGTAAATCATCTGCAGTTATTGGTCAGGACAGTTTATGAAAAGTAGATGCTATGCTATGTTACTGCCTGTAGTGTCTGACAAGCTGCCAGTGTCATTTCCCATCACTTGTTTTTCAGAACTACAGCAGCGGGTGGCTCAGCTTCTAGGGACAGAGGATTCCCTATTTGTGTCCTCAGGCACCATGGGAAATCTCATTTCTGGTGAGTACTGAGAGCTACATTATCCCTGAGGATCACCATGTCTACTGGTCTGTCCTATTCCGCTTCTACAGGAGCTATAGGGAATAGCGCAGAAGCTCTGGCAATGGAGAGGAGAAGTCAGAACTTTCCAGCAGGATTTACTAGATGATAACCTATTCCGTTGCTGGAAGGATTGAGGTGTAGGTGCCTCCTGAACATATTGTGGTTATAGAGGTTTCTAGTGTACAATCCACGAACTCTCCTGTGAGCAGAGAACACGAGAAGCACTTTCACCGCAGACCATCAAGTTTGTGGGGGAAACATGCTCTCTTTTAGGTCCCTAGTGGTTCTTCATTTCTCCTCTTTCCCCTCACAGTGATGTGTCACTGCAGGACCAGAGGTGCAGAGCTGCTACTCGGTGAAACATCCCATATCCATATGTATGAGCAAGGAGGAATTGCTCAGGTAATGCACAGGGAGAGTACAAGACAGCAGCTGTATGTGCAGTTGTCATGGTGAGGATACAGGCGGGAAATGCTTTCTAAAATTATCCAACCCTGACCCCACCCCCCACCCCCGTGTTGAATCTATTTTACGTTTGAGAAATGGCAGGGCCATCCCAAGGAAAACCTTCACCTGTCCTAAGCATCCCGGTCCCCCCAGTGTCCCCTTTCTCCTCCCTACCCCAGCCAGGTGGACAGCATCTTCCCTTCCCTACCTGGAGCTGTGCTGCTGGTGCAATGCATTACGTTCCACCAGGGCAGTCCTTATGCAAAGCAAAAGCAGCTAGTGTAAGGCCTTGAGCGGACGCACGTGGTAAAGGCCTGCTGCATTCTGCCTCCTCTGAAGTACATCTGCTCAAGGCTCCACATGGGCAGATCTCACTTTGTTTAAGGCTGAGTGCCATGCCACTCTGCCACCCCAGATGGACACCTGATGAAGCTAATGGTAGAACCAGCCCTGGGAAATGGTTCTTATAGAATCGCTCAGATGCTCACATGTTATTACATGTGCTTTTCTATAGAAGGTGGGTGGGTGTCGCTGAAGGTGTAGTTTGAGTGGAACAGAGTGGAGCTATGTGGTGTGAGCGTATTTCATAAAACACCACATACTGCACACAGTAGAACAGTAGAGTATCTGGAACTGTTATTTTTGTGCCACTGGGAATTATTTTGGGACCCTGTTTTACTAGAGGTTGACTGAAACTGGGGTTCTCAGTTTTGACCAAATCAGCAGCTGAAATGTTCTGTTCAGGCCAGCCGCCGTCACACCTCCAGCCCCAGTCTTACCCCCCTGCCACAGCCCCTCCGCTCTCCCACTGCCCGAAGGCCTTCCCTGGCCCTCCCTTTTAAATGCCCTGGTGGTCTAGTGGGCCACCAGGGCCTACCTTTTAAATCATTTGGTGGTCTAGTGGCCTCTCCAGTCACTCCTGCTTATGCTGGTTCCAATCCCAAAATGGCCGCCAGGACCTCCCATGGCAGCCTTGGCATCCAGTATGGCCAAGTAACCAGCGAGGGCAAGAACGACTGGCGATTGCTTTTGCCCAGAAGAAGCCACTAGAGCATTTAAAAGTAGGCCCAGGGAGGGCAGAGGGGTTGTGGTGGCAGCTGGGTCGGGGGGTGTGGGGGAGTTTCGGTTTCAGCTGAAGATGCAGTGGCATTTTCAGCCGAAACCTGAACCCAGATTTCAAGTTGGTTTCAGTGCTGCAACTGAAATTCAGTCAGCCTCTAATGTGCACATCTTAGTTGTCTTCATAAAATAGGTTTATGTTTTAAAATGTACGGCTGCCCAGTTCTAAACTTTCCCTCCATGCGCTTTGCCTTTGTGATTTTTTATTTGTTTTGGATTTAGCTCACACCCTTTTCAGCTGTAGCTTCAGGTACAGGACATATTTCTTTCCCCCCCCCCCCCCCCCCCCCCCAGGGGGGGTCACAATCTAAGTTTGTACTTGAGGCAATGGAGGGTGAAGTGTGATTCTCTGCTGCCCCTTAGTGGCTTTTACTGGTAATGACTTTTTCTTACAGTGAAAAACAGCCTCCTTTTTTAAATCACAGCTTCACATCTCCTCTTTCTCTTGAGAACAGATAGCAGGAGTTCACCATCGGACAGTAAAGGATGTCCCAGATGGCAGAATGGATCTCCAGGAGTTAGAACATAGGATACAGCAGCAGTACCCAGACCCTCATGTCCCACGCACACAGCTGATCTGCCTGGAGAACACACACTGCGCTGCCGGGGGACGGATCCTGCCACTCTCCTATCTCCAGGAAGTAAGTGGACAGTCACAAGGGGGCTCCGTTTCGTGCTTTTAATGCCTTTGACTGGCTTTGCCATTGCTCCCCTCCAGGTCCGTCACCTCGCTGACCGCTATTCATTAGCTGTGCATATAGATGGCGCACGACTACTGAACGCAGCAGTGGCTCTGGACGTGCCACCGGCCGTGATCACACAGCACTGTGACTCTGTGTCCATGTGTTTGTCCAAGGTAAGGACCTCGTGCTTTAAACTTGTCTGGGGTGAGGGTCTGTGTGCTGTGAATTCTCTTTTGCCTTGTCTCTCCATCCTCACAGGGGCTGGGAGCGCCTGCAGGAGCAATGATTGGTGGCCGCAGGCACTTCATCGAGGAAGCTCGGCGCGTGCGGAAGGTGCTGGGGGGAGCCATGCGGCAGGTGGGCGTCCTGGCAGCTCCTGCACTTGTTGGCTTAGTGCAGGCAGAGGAGAAGTTGAAGGATGACCATTGTAAGGCCAGGACTTTTGCACAAGGTGCAATAAAGATTTGCAGTGTTAACAGTTTGTACTTGAACATTTCTTGAAAATGCGAGACAGGAAAAGTGTTAAATTGGAGTGGCAGCCTCCTGGCTGAGTCCTGTTTGGGAGTGGTGTATAGTGACTCCCTGGTCTGCTTTCCTTGACGTGACAGAATTTCATTAGCATTGAGTCTCTTATGTTTTCCTGCACTGAGAGGAGGCAGACCTGTTGGAGACTTTTCCTGTGCTGGACTGTCAAGGGTGGAACTCAGCTACTAATACTACTACTATTTAGCATTTCTTTAGCGCTACAAAGCGTACGCAGTGCTGCACAAACAGAGCCGTGCAATGACATCTGGCCTATCAGCCACCGCACTAAGTTTTTTGGGTTGTAAACCATCTTGGCTGATCTATTGACAAATCTGCTTCTATAATTAAACCGTGTTCCTTGCTTTCTCGTTTCAGGTGTGTACGACCTGGCAGCCCCCTTCTGCTCCGTTGACCTGACGTCAGTGGAGAGCAACATAGTGTTTTTTCCGTGTGGATGAGCCCCGCATCTCTCCCCAGGAATTCTGTGACCGCCTGCAGCATGTAAGCGAGGAGGAGGTTGCGGTGTTTGGGTGGGGACTCGTGTTTTGATGCAGGTGTTTTTTGAGCGGACTCTGCGAGCAGTCTGGTATGATGGTTTTCAGCAGAGGACACAGAGCTGGCTTTGCAGAAGCTGAAGTTTGTGCTGCAGAAGTACAGGGAAGAGCTTAAGGTTATCTGAGAATGCAGGATGGGCAGCAAGCAGGAGCTGCGTTTTTGATTGGTCAGTGATGATTCCTGTCCCTCCCACATTCAGGAAAGCCAAAAGAACGTCATTCTGCCAAACCTCCAGGACTCAGTATTTCCGTCTAGTGCCAAACTACACGTAAGCAGAACTTGCTTTCTGCGAAACCTCTCCAGGGCACTACATGTGAACATGAGCCCACCACAGCTTTTACCTCATGGGATAGTGTCTCAGATCACAGCTGAGAATATCACTTTCAAACACTAGACTAAGGGAATCTCAAGGCCCATATTCTCCATCCGCACAGAAACATTTTGATTCCATGTTTATTACAAGATTACAAAATAAGTACCTGAATATATGTAAACCGCTTTGAATGTAGTTGCAAAAACCTCATAAAGGCGGTATATGAAGTCCCAGTTCCCTTTCACAGGCTGCTTAGTATTGGTAGAGGCTGATTTGAATTTTGATTTCAAATTCACCACCGAAACTGGCCTGAAATTTGGGTTAGGGTTTTTCGCATTTTCAGCCGAAAGTGAAACTCCCTCCCTCCCCAATCAGAAAACATGCCCACTGGCAGCAGCTTCCCTCTCTCAAGCCCCTCCTGAGCTTCCCCCCCCCCCCCCCCCCCCCCCCCCAGTGGCAGCCTCCTCCAGGGCCTACAGTTTTGTTGGTGCGTAGTGGGAGCAGGAGCGTCCCCACTCGCTCCTGCCCACACCTGGCTCAGAAAATGGCTTCCAGAACGTCCACGTGAGGTGACAGCCTGGGTAAGAGCTGATTCCAATTGCAAAATGGCTGCTAGGACCAGGAGGGGGTGGAGGGAGCAGACTCGGGAGGTGCCATCAGGTCGAGAGTCAGTTTTTTTTTCTGCCGAAACTGACTGCTCAATTTTGGTCGCAGATTTGATTTCAGTTGGGCTCTAATACGAGTTGTGGTAAAATAACACATCTTAATGGTAGCCCCCCCCCCCCCCCCCCAATATTTTGGGCTTTAAAATCAGCCTTTTAAGATGTACAAGAGAGGTTTGTTCTTGAAATTGATGTCAATGGTCTTAAACTACATATTGAAGTATTCTGGATGTTTTTCCTTTTTGGAATTAATTTATGATGTTTTCAGAAATTTTTTTGAACAATGAGTAGGTAATTATACTTATCTGAATCTCCCTGTTAACGGTTAAAAAAATGGTTGAGACAATAAGTCTGTGATTGACCTAATGTCAGTGCGAGTTCTCAATGAATATGAGCACAGTGTCTGTTTTAGAAAAAAATCTCTGCACAAATATAACAGTGCTGGGGCGTTCCTGTAACCAGCCCCTCCATATGACACATTGATTACGATTTATAACAAATTACTACTCTACCTATGAAACGTTATTCCATTATTATACTTCCTCTGTGCACAAGCCGGCATGTTTGAAAATATGTCAGATTAAATAAAAATGTTACCAACAATAAAGAACAACATGGATGCAGCAGCTCATAGGTTTGTTTGCTTTGTTTTGAGTGTACGGCGATGATGGCTGCCTGAGGAAGGGGAAACAGAGCTTGACCTAATTGGCTTCAACTCCTTCCTTCCTACTCATACACAACGCCATCCATCCACCTCTCCTCCCCTGGGTGCCTTCCCTCCACATGCTTCGTCAGCCTGGTGGTCTAGTAGCTTGCTGTGGGGCAGGAAAGATCCCCATTCCTGCCCGCTGCTGCTGATCTCTCGCTGCCACCGCTTGTTTAAAATGGCTGCCGAGACTTCGTGGCAGCTTCGCAAGACCCGCTGTGCAGCTCTCAAGTTTGTGGTCTCAAGTTTTTGGACATTTTGGGTCAAAAGGTTCTGCCAAGTTTGGTTGTGTTTTAGTTAACCTGTGTTCAAATGTATAAAGAACAAAACAAAAAAAAAAACCTTCTGAAAATAATACATATATGTGATTTCATTTTGTGTTATAATTGCTTAAATGTGAGGAGGAGAGGACAGAGTTAGCTCAGGGTTTATGTCGGGATTCTGGGGTTACAAGTTCATACGAGCTCTGTAACCTATGGTAAATAGTGTACTATGGTGTTATTTTTCTTGCAGAAATATTTGTGACAAAGGTGATATAGTTGTGTGTTTGTATACGAAATACTTCTGCCAAAGCGGGACCACGCTAACAGCAACTAAAAGCCCCCTTTTCAACAGGGTTTTTGAAGCAAAGCCCTCCAGGCACTAATGGGGATGAAGGAAATGACCCCAGCCCCATCACTTGGCAGCTTTATTTTTGGACCTGGCCGTTCTCTTCCAAATCCTCAAGGGCCACCAAGTGGGACATGTTTTCAGATTATTCCTAGTAAATATGTGTGAAACAGATTCATACAATTGGAGGTGGTGTGCATGCAAATCTTATCTCATGCATATTCATTAGAGACAGCATCCCCGTCTCTAGCTGGGAATCGAACCTGGACCTTCTGTATGGCAGCGATCAGCACTTGCCACTGAGCCGGCCCAGTCCTCAATTCAGTGTGTAAATGAGGAACATGTCAAAGATGCCAAAATTCGTCAGAGCTGCCTGAATACAACGTCTACACATTTATTTACCACTAGAACTAGAAACACAGGGGTAAATCTAAATATAAGTACCAGAACCCTACACTGTATCTCAAAAAAAAATTGTTACTGGTAGTATCATTTATAGAATATACAAACCTTTTATTCATATGGCTATAAATCTTTACAATTAAAATCCACTCTCAAACGAAGGAGATTGAAATGACAGGAATCTGGTGCACTGAAGGTCATCCCATCAATCAATCTCTGAAACCTAACCACAGTCTATAACATCAGATGTTACAGTCCACATAAGAAACAGAAATGTGATGTAGCATGTCCTGAGACACAGGAGCAGAGCGGAATGACGAACACAAGGTGAAGGAGACCATAGGTAGGATTTCTGAAGATTCAACAGTGATTTTTCCTTTTTTTCAGGTTGCAAAGACAAGATATACCAAACAAAAAGGCCCCTTAGATGCACCAAGCAGTTTCTTTAGGCCATGCAAAACGCAGGAAGGAAGAACACAGTGTCTATTATTTTGATTTTAACAGGAGAAGAGAGCTTTCTGAGGCCAGTATTTGTTGTTTCGTTACACATTTGAAATGAAGCCAGACCAGAGCGAACCCTCAGCCCTACGCTAGAGTCAGTCGCAGGTTCATCCAAAGAGTTCCTCTGTTACAGTTCATTAAGATTAACTTACACAGGCACATCTGGTATGAGCTTGGAATTCTTTACACAATTAGTGGCTTCCATAGTTCTTGAAGATCTTTTCCCATATATTTTACAGAATTGACACAATGACACTTCACTGCTCTTGTATGTTTCTTGTTAACCGTAGCATCAAACTTTGTGTCTGTGGGAATGTCCCAGATGATTATAATGCATTCATTCTCCTTAGTGCTGTCTGGGTGTTTTTCACCACAGCAGTGTCTTATAGAGTTGACATAGCTTCCAGTGGATGAGATGTCACCTTGTGGAAGAGGCCTATATTTTTACGTCCAGTTTATCAAGATATTTTTGAGCCCAGTCTATCATTCCAAGCTATACAACTGCACAGAGTTTGCAAGCTGATTGCTAACTTGTATCTTATTCTTGTCTGTTAAGCATTTTTGTCCATATGAAAAAAAGCCGTCCTGATGTTATCTGAAAAAACACTTTACCACTTGGAGTTGTTCCATCAATGCTAATCAGAATAGCTATACAGCTTCAAAACTGTCTACAACAGGTGTGATGTTATCTGGGGATTATCAAACCTCTGGGATGAAGGATAAATTTGTAGTCCAATAGGTTGATAATTGGTGGGCTTTAGTGCCAGACAAAACAGGAGTGGTGACAGGGAATCTTCCTTCATTATCCCTTTTGAATCCTGATTGTTAGGAATGACAGCTGTCCTTTATAATTTAGGTGACGTGTAGTGGGCTGCCTCATCTTCATGTTGGACATGATGTACTCAATAACATAGGGGATGCTATCATAAGCTTATGATCATCCATGCTGTACCAAAGTTTGTATTTTCTTACAGGTAGCATAGTTCAAGAAATATTTAGTAACGTGTGAAAAAAAAAAAAAAAACCAAAAACAGCACAATACAGAATTTTCAGCTCAGAGCAGTCTGGGAGCCAAATGTTCTTAGGGGTAAAATGCTCCTTGCCAGAAAATGTGAACTTCTGGATAGTTTCCAGCACAGTTTGTAGCAATAAAGAAAAGAAGTTTTTTTTTCCAGATTGTGCTACAGTTCTTACGAGTCTTGTCAGGCTAGTGCCTTCGCCAGTATGGCTCATATGACTACAGAATGCCTGGAGGCTGGCTGTGAAGCATCTGTGCAGAGAGGAGGAAGAGGCAACCACAGGTGACTTCCGTGGTAAAGGAAAGCCAGGCCAGTGCCATAAGACCAGCCAAAACTGATGTGAACCTGCTGGAAGTGCTTCTGGTCATACATCTGACCAATCTCACTAAATGCGGCCTGGGAATAACTGATGTACACGCTGATCCCTGACAAGGTCATCGCACCTGGAACCAAGAACAGAGACAGCAGCAGTGAGAAAGCTGCCAGACTCAACAGTAACTTGACACACTGTATATGCATGTAATAAATAATGTTATTATTATAATCATGCAGCATCACGCGAAATGGGAATCCACATTTGGAAGGCAGCACTGTCTTATACTCTCAGGTCCTCTGGATGAAGTATGAAGGGCCTGCCTACTACTTCACAAGCCCAGGACGATCACCAAGAAAGTCTAATGGTTTCAGAGCAGAATGGGTCTACATGCCACCCACCTTCTTCAGATAAAGAAGTACATGCATAGGTCCCCCTGGCCTTTCTGCAGCACCATTTCAGACTAAAAGGCCAATGAGATACAGGGCAGCAGGTGCCCTGGAGAACTCACAGTGAAACCTTATGGCTGATATTAACACAGAGAGAGCAACTCCTGATTAGTGGGTAAGATGGTTGTTAATTAGGGAGGACAGAAAAAAAAAAAAGATGATGATGATACCTTCTTAATGCACTAACATCTTCTTTTCTCTGTTTTGTTTATTTCTATTTATTACCTTTAAAAGTGGTATTAACAGGGCTAACCTCACCACTTTCAGCAGGAGAAGTATGTTTAAGGGCTGGAGTAGTTGGGTTGTTTATATTAGAGAGCTGATGAGATGAAATGTTGGTTTTAAACTCATGTAAACTTTCACTGTGTAAAGTTCGGTCAGGCGTTTGTGTAGAAATGATGTAAATGAAATGTTTCCATCAAAGCCTCAGTCTTGCACAGGAGATTTGTTCAGTATATTATTTATTTATGTATTTGTTGCATTTGTATCCCACATTTCCCACCTCTTGCAGGCTCATGTGGCTTACAATACGTCATGAGTAGTGGAAATACATGAGAAAGTATACATTTAGTAATAACGAAGGATTTTGGGGTAACATGATGATAGAACATGAACAGAATAAATATATAAGAATAATATACATTTAGTAGTCAGTGAAAGGATCGTGGTAACATGAGAATGAAGAAAACATGTTAATATTTTGGCAAGTAGATAATGTGGAGGCAGATTCTGGTTATGTGTACAGGAGTTCATATTTGTTGACCATTGTTGTAGCTAGGATTTAGTAGGACTTTAAGCCCTTTGCAAAGTAAACAAGCAGGGGCTAAAGATACAATTTGGCTTTGACTCAAAAACAGGCTGAAGGTCCACGGTCGTCTTAATCTTTATTGTCATGGCCTGATTCAGGAGATTGATAGCTTGGTCCGATTCTGAACACTGGTTAAAGAGGTACAGCATGAACAGGATGTGTGGTACTGTTGTTATACTAGAGAATACAGAGTGAATGGGGCAGTACTTCCTACAAGACAGGAATCAGTAGCCAAAGTCAGGTGTTAGCAAGTATAATGACTGTTAGCCTTAGCACGGTCTAGCGTTCTTATGGAGGAACATCAGGGTTAGAGTTAACTTCTGTCTATAAAGAACTGCAGTTACAGGCTTCTACCCTGTATCTTCCATGGACCAGTGATTCCAAGTTAAGAAATTAAAAACCTGGGAAAGACCACCATCTGGTTAGTTCCTGGGCAGTCTGGGGGGTGAAGTTGGTGGAGTCTGCCAGGCAGAGGAACACTGAGATCCCACAAAAAAACAATCAGAGAAAGAAGTGAGTGGGAAAATGACCAGGCTGACCAGGAACAAACGAGGAGACTTCTAAGAACAATAACGTTTACTGGTGAAGACTACTACTACCAAAAACACAGAAGAAACCTGTCTTCGCAAAAAACAATAGCCGTCACAAACAGCGAAGATGACGTGAAAAAAGAAAAAAGAACAGAAAAAACACACGACACAAAAAATGAAAAATAAAAGCAAAAGACGACACAAGCAAAAAATGAAGAAATACTATGTAGATTTATTGAGGTGATATGACTCGACACAGCTGTGTTTCGGCCCAATCGGCCTGCGTCAGGAGTCTGTTACACCATATGAATGTTCTCTGGTAGTATCGGTTCTTGAAGGGTTTTCAGTAGAACGTGCCTTCGCAAACACTCTGCCTTTAAAAAGGCTGTGTGTAAAATTAGACACAAATCGTTGAAGGAAATTCTGGTTTAAGAAATAGATATGGCGTGCCGATATCTGAGCGAAATACATATCTATTTCTTAAACCAGAATTTCCTTCAACGATTTGTGTCTAATTTACACACAGCCTTTTTAAAGGCAGAGTGTTTGCGAAGGCACGTTCTACTGAAAACCCTTCAAGAACCGATACTACCAGAGAACATTCATATGGTGTAACAGACTCCTGACGCAGGCCGATTGGGCCGAAACACAGCTGTGTCGAGTCATATCACCTCAATAAATCTACATAGTATTTCTTCATTTTTGCTTGTGTCGTCTTTTGCTTTTATTTTTCATTTTTTGTGTCGTGTGTTTTTTCTGTTCTTTTTTCTTTTTTCACGTCATCTTCGCTGTTTGTGAAGACTACTACATATCATTTCTAAAGCGCTAATAGACGTATGCAGTACTGTACACTTGAACATGAAGAGACAGTCTCTGCTCGACAGAGCTTACAATCTAATTAGGACAAACAAGAGTTAAGGGAATATTAAAGTGAGGATGATAAAATAAGGGTTCTGAACAAGTGAACAAGGGTTAGGAGTTAAAAGCAGCATCAAAAAGGTGGGCTTTTAGCTTAGATTTGAAGACAGCCAGAGATGGAGCTTGACTTACCGGCTCAGGAAGTCTATTCCAGGCATATGGTGCAGCAAGATAAAAGGAACGGAGTCTGGAGTTAGCAGTGGAGGAGAAGGGTGCAGATAAGAGAGATTTACCCAGTGAATAGAGTTCCCAGGGAGGAGCATAGGGAGAGATGAGAGTGGAGAGGTACTGAGGAGCTGCAGAGTGAATGCACTTATAGGTCAATAAAAGGAGTTTGAACTGTATGCGGAAACGGATAGGAAGCCAGTAAAGTGACGAGAGGGCTAATATGAGTGGAGGAGTGGCCTAGTGGTTAGGGTGGTGAACTTTGGTCCTTGGGAACTGAGGAACTGAGTTTGATTCCCGGCACAGGCAGCTCCTTGTGACTCTGGGCAAGTCACTTAACCCTCCATTGCCCGCCGCATAGAGCCTGCCATGAGTGGGAAAGTGCGGGGTACAAATGTAACTAAAAATAATAAATAAATAACGACACTGGCTGAATATTAGTCGTGCAGCAGAATTTTGAACATATTGAAGAGGAGAGAGATGGCTAAGTGGGAGACCTGTAAGAAGCAAGTTGCAGTAGTCTAAGCGAGAGGTGATAAGAGTGTGGATAAGGGTTCTGGTAGTGTGCTCAGAAAAGAATGGGCGAATTTTGCTGATATTATAGAGAAAGAAACGACAGGTTTTAGCAGTCTGCTGAATATGTGCAGAGAAGGAGAGGAAGGAGTCGAAGATGACCCAAGGTTACGAGCTGATGAGACAGGAAGGATGAGAGTGTTATCCACAGAAATAGAAAATGGGGGGGGGGGGGGGAGAGGTTGGTTTAGGGGGAAAGATGAGAAGTTCAGTCTTGGACATGTTTAGTTTCAAATGGCGCTAAGACATCCAGGCAGCAATGTCAGACAGGCAGGCTGATACTTTGGCCTGGATTTCGGCTGAGACTTCTGGTGTGGACAGGTAGATCTAGGAGTCATCAGCGTAAAGATGATACTGAAAACCATGGGATTAGGTCAGAATACCAAGGGAAGAAGTATATATGGAGAAAAGAAGAGGTCCCACGACAGATCCCTGAGGTACACCAACTGACAGTGGGATAGAAGTAGAGGAGGATCCACTACAGTATACACTAAAGGTACGCTGGGAGAAATAAGAAGAAAACCAGGAATCAACAGAGCCCTGAAATCCAAGTGAGGACGGCGTATCAAGGAGTAGGCTGTGATCAACAGTGTCAAAACGAGCAGATAGATCGAGAAGGATGAGGATAGAATAGAGACCTTTGGATCTGGCCAGGAACAGATCATTGGAGCAAGCGCTGTTTCAGTTGAATGAAGGGGGCGAAAGCCAGATTGAAGTGGATCAAGAATAGCTTGAGATGAAAGAAAGTCAAGGCAACGGCGGTGAACAGCACGTTCAAGTATCTTGGATAGGAAAGGGAGGAGGGAGATGGGGTCCAATGAAGGTTTTTAAGGAGTGGTGTGACAGATAAAGGGATGACAGTAGGAGAGAAAGTGTTAAGTAGATGGATGGAAATAGGATCAGAGGAACAGGTAGTTAGTTTCGAGGAGGAATTAAGACGTGTAGTTTCCTATTCAGTGATTTCAGAAAAGAAAGCAAAGGAGGCAGGGGTTAGAGGGTTGAGAGAATGGACTAAGGGAAGGAGAGGTGGATGTGACCTGGTTGAGAATTCAAGTTTAATCTTGTGAACCTTATCATGAAGAACTCAGCCAGAGTCTGGGGGGGGGGGGGGGGGGGGGAAGTGAAGGTGGGGTTGGAGGTGAAGGCACTTTGAGGAGAGGAGTTCAGTGTGGCAAAGAGACGTTGAGGGTTTGAGCCAATAGAATTTGTCAACTGGATGTAATAGTCCTGTTTGGCAAGTAAAAGAGCAGACTGGAAGGAGGTCAGCAAGAATTTGAAATGTATGAAGTCAGCATGGGCACAGGATTTCAGCCAAAGGCGTTCAGCAGAGCAGGCACAGGAACGTAGGTAGTGGATTCTACAGGTCAGCCAAGGGTGGGGTTTGGTATGTTTTACGGAATGGGGAATGGGAGGGGCGAGAGTATCCAGAGCAGAGGAAAGAATAGTATTATAGGAAGAGACAGCCTCATTGACAGACTTGGATAACATAGTGGTAGAGAAGAGATTTGAAACACTGGAGGACAGAGTAGAAGGGTAAATAGCCTGAAAATTCCTAAATGTATTGGTTAAGATTGGACGGGACTGGGGAGGAGGGTGTTTAAGTGTGAAAGTTATCAGATGATGGTCAGAGAGGGGAAGAGTTGAGGCACAGAAACTGGAGAGTGAGCAGTTTGAGAAGAGGATAAGATCAAGACAGTAGCCATTCTGGTGATTGGGGGCAGTGGAGCACAGTTGAAGATTGAAAGAGGATGTTAAAGCAAGAAACTGAGAAGCATAAGAGTCAGAGGGATCATTAGCATGAATGACGGAAGGAGATGAAGGTTCAAGAAGAAGGAAAGCCAGGCATCAAAGTCAGTGAGAAAGGAAGAAAGGGACTTATCAGGGGGTCGATACTCAGAGAGGCAAATAGACGGATGGAGTGGACTTCGAAGGAAGAAAAACAGTGAGACTGCGGTGGAAGAAGAGGTTGAAATCTACAAGAGGGTGAAAGTAGTAGCCCGACACCACCTCCACGACCAACCGGGCAAGGAGTATGGGAGAAAAGATAACCTCCATAGCATAGGGCCGCGACTGAAGCACAGTCTTCAGGGTAAAGCCAAGTTTCAGTTAGGGCAAGCAGATGGAGAGTATGAGAGATAAAGAGGTCATGGATGTAGGAAAGTTTGTTACAGACAGAGCGGGCATTCCACAGAGTGCAAGAGAAAGGCAGGGAAGAAGGGGGGAGGAGAGGAACAGAAATTAGATTGAAGATATCACGGTGTGACCTGCACAAATAGGATGAGAGCTGATGTGGAGGACCAGAATTGGGATTAATGTCTCCAGCGGAGAGCAGGAGAAGGAGCAAGAGAGAAGAGTAGGAGAGGTATGACGACAGCGAGATGTACTCAGATAGAAAGGAGATGGATGAATAGAAGGAATGAAATGTTGAAGGTTGAGAGCTGAGGAAAAAAGAGATGGTGAGATGATGAATACAGAGGGTGGACAATGTGTTCCTGCAGTGTACAGTGGTTTCAGATGGAGAAACAGATTAGGAAGGGACAGTACTAAGAAGAAAAAGTATACTGGAGCCATAAGTAGTAACTGGGAGAAAAATAAATGTAAAGAGAAAATGCCCCTAGAGCGGAGGCCCTGAATAGATTGGAGTGGACCTGGGAGTCACCCCGGAGAAGGCTGTAAAGGATATGCAGATGAGCTGCAAGTCCTCCACAGCACCTGAAAGGCAGAGCTGGGCACCTCTCAGCCGAGGAAAGGCTTACCAGGGGTTAGGCCGAAGCCAGCATTCCTCCCCCTGAGGGTCGCCTGATCCTAGCCAAAAAGCACCTGGAAACCCTGGGCACTTGGAGCAAGGGCCCTGGGAAGATCGGGGTAGACCTGGGAGTCACACCGGATACAGCTGTGAGGATATGCAGAAGGGCTGCACGTCCTCCACAGCAACTGGTGGGAGCGCTGGGCACCTAGAGCGGAGGCCAAAAACACAGCACTGTGTTTTGGCAGTGAGCCTGCTTCAGGAGTCTTCACAGAATGTATACTAAATCACCAAAAAGTAAACAATCGCTGGTAAAAGTGATGAGAAAATACGGTCTTGAAAAAGACCTTTGTCATAAAATTGAAAGTGCAGCGTTGGTGAGCGTTTTCTGCTCCGTGAAGTGGGCGGAACCAGGAGCTGCCTGGACACCATTAACTCAAGAAAGCCTAGTAGCTTTTGGTACTGCCACTGAATCCCAGCCGTACCCAGTAACTCCTGGAAAGGACGCAGAATGTCTGGATATTTCATGTGGTTATCCAAATAGCTGCTGCCACTGGATATTCAGGCACAATTTTGGAGGCGGTGACAGACCACTGTTACCCCTAAGTTGTTTTCTGCTTGGAGCTACAATCAAGTGAACCTCAGCTGCAGCTTAGCGTTGTCTTTTGAATTCTCATTCTCTGAAGTGTTCCAGACTCCTTTGCTGATATGAATGTTTCAATTCTCTTTTCTAAATTGAAGCCAACCTCATCTGTGCAGAGCTGTTAGCCCTTAAGGTCCCTTCTGAGTTCCAAGCACTCCTTCGTTGATAAACTGGGATTTTAATGGGTAGAGCCTAACAACAGCGACAGCTGGGGCATGCTTGGCACATCATGTGATGTGCTCGGCTCGGGAGGTTTGTACCTGCTTCGTACTCCGACAGCCACCTTATACACACCATAAAAATTAGCCAGAGGTCAGAAGTGAAGGACAAAGCGCATGGTAGCTGGGAGAAGCCAAAGGGTAAAAGTGTGTGTGTGGGGGAGGTAAAGAGTCATGGGTTTACATTTCCTATATGTAGACACCTAGGGAAGTGGTTTGGAAATGCATAGGAACAGCCACCTTTTGGAGGGCTAGGGGTAGCAGTAAGTTGGCAAGCTACAGGTGGGCACTGGGCAGCCAGGACTCTGATGCCAAAAGAGGGAAAATAGTGTGGTGTGAAGTATGAGTGTAAACAGGGTCAAAATAGAAGCGGGCATATAGGAGATGAGGAACATCCTAATTTACAAAGGATTTGGGTAAAGTTTTCTTTGCAGCATCATCAGGGAAAAGGAACAAAGGAGAATCAGTTTTAGTGAGTAAGTTAGTAGCCCGTACAGTAAATACGATCATTTTTGATTCAAAGGGTGATGTGTGCTTCTTGGCTCGAAGTGGCAGGATGAAGAAATAATTTAAACTAATATATATTCTCCTAATGTGGAGGAGAAGTGCCATTTCCCTTTCCCTATTTGAGATTCTACACGGAATGTTGCTATTCCACTAGCAAAATTCCATGTAGAAGCCTGCCCTTGCAGATCACCAATGCGGCCGCGCAGGCTTCTGTTTCTGTGAGTCTGACGTCCTGAGGTTTTTGCAACTACATTCAAAGTGGTTTACATAATATATACAGGTACTTATTTGTACCTGGGGCAATGGAGGGTTGAGTGACTTGCCCAGCATCACAAGGATCTGCGGTAGGAATGAAATCTGGTTCCCCAGGCTTTCAGGAAGCATTTCTTTACAAAATGAAAACGTAGATTTACAAGAACAGCAGTACAAATCTTTGGTGAGGGTGTTTATACAACCAAAGCAAGCCGTTAAGGATAACAGAAGATGGTAGATGACCCAAGGATGCATCATCTTTCGTACACTTGAAACATCTGTTTGAGAGCTGTGAATCTGTTCAGAGAAACTGGGAGCAACAATGTTTTAAGCTGCCTGTAAAAAGTAAAATAAGAGGATCACTTCTTAATAAAGATATTTAAAAAATGTTAAAAAGAGCATTGGGTTAGGGTTAGTATGAATCACGCAGAAGTAATTAATATGCATGAGAGAGATTTGCATGCACTGCCTCTTGTCTGTAAATTTCTCTCATGTCTATTCATTCTGGATATCCTAAAAACCCAGCTGGCTGGGGGATTTCCCCCCCCCCCCCCCCCCCCCCCCCAGACAGGACTGGGATTATTGTTTTCAGAGCAAAATATTGGAGAGGGTGTCCTGATGTGGGAGAAAGTTCTGAATGAGGTTTTGAAACCGATCGCCAGATTTGGGGAGAGAATAGAACTCATTTTCACATGGATTATCTCCTACATAACCAGATGCTTATCTTTCAGTTGTCTGTCAATCCAATCACCTAAATGAGTAGTTGCTTAAGCATGTGAGCAGTTCCCTAAGCATGTGGTACAACACAGCGCAAACACTGGGCCTACTCTCTGGCTCTTTCAAGTTGGATGGTGACCGTATTGCTGAATAAAAACCTTTCAGCTATAGAGCACCTTAAAAGGATAAACAGTGACTGCTGCAGAAGAGAACTGGCCTAGTGGTTAGAGCACTGGTCTTGCAATCCAGAGGTGGCCGGTTCAAATCCCACTGCTGTTCCTTGTGATCTTGGGTGAGTCACTTAACCCTCCATTGCCTCAGGTACAAACTTAGATTGTGAGCCCTCCTGGGACAGAGAAATATCCAGAGTACCTGAATGTAACTCACCTTGAGCTACTACTGAAAAAGGTGTGAGCAAAATCCAAATAAATAGCAAGATTCTAGAATCCTAAAGAGTAACAAGATTCCATGCAGAATCTCAGAGTATCAACATTCCATGTGGAACCCCAAAGAAGAGGAGTGGCCTAGTAGTTAGAGCACCGGTCTTGCAATCCAGAGGTGGCCAGTTCAAATCCCACTGCTGCTCCTTGTGATCTTGGGCAAGTCACTTAACCCTCCATTGCCTCAGGTACAAACTTAGATTGTGAGCCCTCCTGGGACAGAGAAATATCCAGAGTACCTGAATGTAACTCACCTTGAGCTACTACTGAAAAAGGTGTAAGCAAAATCCAAAATAAATAAATAAAATATTTCTGCTTAATCATATAGTTATTACTCCCTGACAAAGCTCTGTAAACGGTGACACCAAGGACCTTGTTGCAGCGTTGTTATAACATTCATTCATAAGGAGTGTTTGGAGACATGATTCAGTTAAATATGTCAATTATGTAATTTTTTGATTAGGTGAATTTTGGGAGGCTTTTTGTTGAAGGAAGATGAAATGATAGGAAACCTACTTTCTGTGTTTTGGGAATGAGCTCAACTTTTTCCTTCTTTAAAGCAGTGTTTAGATATGTAATTTTCCCCTACCTGAGCAAGCCAAAATAGATTTCCTGAGAAATAATTTGTAAAGAATAAAGGATTGGAAATATAATAATGAAGCAATGAATGGTAACAACATGTATAAAATGAGACCTTCAGTACTGCATAAGAGTTGTTAAATTGATTTTGGTACAGTTCAGTTTTAATCTATTTATAGGTAATTACAATATGCATTTACAGAACCCCTTTTTTCTGTGATTTTGTGAGTTATCATTGGGAATTTCACATTTGATACGTTTTAGAGTAATATTTTACTTGCCTTGACTATGAACAAAATCCAAATCAAGAAATAGACAGATGCTTTTAAATACTGAGCTCCATATGACTGGGTCCTGTCACTCTGCAGTTTTATTGACTGCTGCATGGGGGAACTATGAGTACAGTCGGCATCCTGCATGCGCTATTTAAGTTGTGGCTCTGCTACCACAGCGCTCGAATGTCCCAGCAGTGAAGAATGCAGCCCTCTAGAAGTGGAGTTTTCCAACGCGTTCCTTTTTCCCAGAGCTATGATCGCACTATGGTGCTGCCAAGTGGTTTACAAACCACAACTTAAGATATTAAAAGTGAAAGAAGGAAGTGCAAATAGGGAAAGAGGTGATGCAGAATGGACAAAGTGTGTTGATGAACTGACTAACTGACAGTGGAGTTAGGAAGTGAGGAGTCAGGGAGCAGCTGTAGGTTTGCTGCAAGTTTCAATGAGCTGAAACAATCTAGCAGCAGTACAGTACAGAGCCGCCGAGAAGGGGGGCAAGGGGACAAAATTCCTCGGGGCTCAGCCTCCAAGGAGGGTCTGGCACCCGGGTCCGTCTCTCACCTGCTCCTGACCGGACCCGGGTGATCTCGTTAACGCAGTCATCTAGGTCCCGATAAGAGCAGGAGAGAGACAGACCCTGGTGTTGGGCCCCTCCCCTTAGAGGCCAGGGAGGAGCAGACACAGTTGGATTTGGGGCCCCTGGATTGGCTGGAAGGGGTACCCAAGCCTTCCCTTCAGCACTGTTCACTGCATTGCCTGCCCTGCTTCCGCTCATGTGCGACATGAGGAGAAGCAGCTGCACTGGGCAGGCAGTGCGGCAGAGAACAGCGCTGAAGGGAAGGCTACTGCTGGCGGGGCTTGGGACCCCCCCCCCCCCCCGCCAGCTAAGGTGTGTGTTGTGGTGGGGGGCAGGGAGGTGGGGCAAAATGCCCCCTACTTTGGGCTCCGGCCTCCCCAATCTGGCCTGGCTGTGCGGTGTCCGGGGGACAGCAGCGGCAGTCCTTACCCGGACAGGCTCAGTCCCTCAGTGGCCCTGGTACGGTATAAAGGGAACATTTTCAGATGAAGAAATATCTCATACTCAGGTACATATTTGCTGTTTGTCTCTGTTTGTAATCCAGATCAAGACAGCTCTCAGATAACATCCCGAAACTGCAGGTGTGAGAAATTGTTTTAAACTCGATGGCCACTGATTACATTTACATATAGTATATTAAATATTGCCTGCTATCTTCAGTCTCTGTTCAATAGAAGAGAGAATAATCGTGTTAAGGTGGCTGTAGGATGTGGTTTGTGTTTCGATATGTCTGAACAGCTGGACTTGGTTGCATTTGACCCTGGAGGCTGTTATTTATTCATTTTGATTTATTAATCACCTTTATGAAGAGTTTCTCCCACGGTGGTCTACAGCGTGACATAAAACGTACAATTTTCTTAACAGCATAATATAAGCATAAGGTCAATCAATGAGGTAAACCTGGAAATGGCAAACTGAAACCTAGTAATGGGACTAACATGATACAGTATCAGAAATATAAACATTTAACATGACTGTAAAACAATCATATAACAGAAATATGATAAATGTCAGTACAATCAGAGCCACCGAGAGACATAGCCGGGCCCAGAGCAGAACTGGACCACTGCAAGCTGCCCCCCCCCCCCCTCACATTGCTGCTCCCACTCGCCCCCTTACCTTTCTGTCTTTGACTCCAAGGGGGGGCTCGGGCCTAGAGCTCGGAGACGGCAAGCTGCTTCCTGCGTGGCTGCTCCTACAGTCTGTCCTCTCCTGCTCCTGTCCGTGCCGGGAGTCCGGACACGGATGATTGTATTTACGTGACATCGGGTGGCACGCAGGAGCAGGGGAGGGCAGACCAGAAGCAGGCAGCAAGAAGAAGCTTGACAGTGCTGGGCCTGGGCCCCTCTTGGAGGCCAGGACCGGGGAATATTGCCCCCCCCCCCCAGCAGCCCTACAAATGATACCATAACAGACAGCATGAAAGAACATTCAAATAGCATAGATATAATATATACATAAAACATCACTGTAGAACAGTCATATAACAGAAATATGATAGATGTCAGCAGAATAACAGACAGCACAAAAGAACATTCAAATAACATAGATATAATATACACCTATAACAGCACTACAGAACAATCATATAACAGAGAGATGATCAATGTAATCAGAATACAAAAGATACTGACAGGCCAATGCTCAGAACCCCTGTGGTAAAGCCAACAGCGTAGAACGCCAGAACAGCGCAGAAAACTTGCTCGCCAAAGCTCAAAGGAAATGGAATTTAAATATATGTAAATGTAAAAACAAGGGGGGAATGTGCTTGGCACATGCGCAGAACAGTTTGTCAGTAAGCTCAGCTCTCGTGTGCATTTGCCATGCAAACCCAAAAGCAAAATACACATTAGCACCTGTTTGCTCCACCTTTAAATATAAGCTTTTCAAATTTTTTTTTTTTACTTGGAAGGCTTATATTTAAGCGCAGGAAACAGGCGCCAATATGTGAATTCACTTTCGGGTTTGCTCAGATTCACACTTACAGCCTTGCAAGGGCTTCTTCCCTTCCAAAAGAAATCAAAACTGGTAGATTTTAAAGGCCGAATCGTGAGAAATCCTCCCTTCAAACACCCTAATACCTGCTCTGAGCTGGCGGTAGGTTTTTCAGCTGTAACGGCAGCTTTGTTGTGTGCATTGTTCTCTGAGATTTGAGAGGAAATGACTTCATTAACATCCGTTTGACTACATTTGCTGCTCTTTGCATTAATCTGGCACAAATGCTCAAAATGTAACACTGGCTCCAGACGCAATTAGTGCCGGACTAGTTTTGGCGTTAGTGAGCGCAAAATGCTCAGAGGGTTCTAGCATGGGAGACAATGTTTGTGCCAGATTAGCGCAAAGAGCAGCAAAGGTAGTCAAACGGATGTTAATGAGGTCGTTTCCTATTTCAAACCAGAAAAAATGTCTGTCTTTTTGTTTCTTATATGTTTTGTGTTCAGTGCATTTTTCTTTTGTGACCATTTTCAGAAAAAAAAAATGCACAAAAACAAGCCATTGGGAAATATGGGGATATGGGGGAGGGGAGAAGGAGGACAGCATTCTTAGTAGACTGGCCACACAGACATCCAGGGCCGCTGAGAGAGAGGGCAAGATTCCACCGGGCCCGGCCTCCAAGGGGGGCCCGGCACCAGGGTCTGTCTCCTGCTCCAAACGGGACCCGGGTGATCGTGTCCCAACAGAAACAGGAGAGAGAAAACTCCAGCGCTAGGCCGCCTTTATAGGCTGGGAAGGAACAGACACAGGGCTTCGGTGACTCTGGTTTGACTGACGGGAATCCCCAAGCCCTGCCAGAAGAAGCCTTCCTCCAGCACTGTTCTCCACCACATTGCTTGCCCTGCGGCTGCTTTTTCCAGGGGAAAAGATATGCTCACTGGCCTACGGAATAATTTTCAAATAGAATTACCTATATGCAACACAATAAAGGGGGCAAGAACCTATCTCGCCCTAAAATACACATCCTCATCTGAAAACCCACCAAAAACCTACTGTACCCCACTAAAATAGCTCTTATGTCTGCAGGTGTCATTTACATGTAGGTACAGTAGGTTTTTGATGGGTTTTGGAGGGCTGACACGTTCCACCACAAGTCTACCAGTTAGAGTGGGACACAAGCCTGGATCCCCTTCTCTAACGTCCACTGCACAAACCACTAGGCTACTCCTGGGACCTGTTTTCTGCTCTAATAGAACTGGCTATAACATCTGAGGCTGTCATAGAAGCTGGTATGTACTGTTTCTTTCATTTAGAGAGCATTGGTGTAATGCATGAGACTAAAAACATTAAGGAAAGGCTAATGGATGATCCTAGCAGGCAGAAGTCATGATGGATTGTTATGAAACAGTCTTTGGGAAGAGAAAGGTTTTTAGCAATGAAACAGCTTACTATGTAACCAAGGGGCCAAGGTCAGATATAAAGATGAGATAAGATGGGTAATGCAGAGTCAACTGGGATAAACAGACGGGTGGCTAAACTGAAGGCAAATATATGTACAGCTAAACAAGATATGAGGAACTGGTCTAAGGTACAGGGTATGTAGCAAGCTGATCCAGGTTGGGGGTGAGTGGATAGTCAGTTACCACATGTATTAAAGGCTTGGGAGAAGAGACAGCTTTTACCTGCTTTCTGCCCCTCCGAGACTAAGTTCCAGAATACGGGGGCTACTCATGAGAAGGCTCACTGGCGGGTATCACATCGTGCAATTTCTTCTGATGAGGGTACAGACAGTGATTGATGCTCATTGACAGGACTCTAGCGGTCTGCAAGATATATAGAGGGCTAACTTACTCTTTAAGCAACTCTGGCCTTGAAAATGAGCTTTAAATTTAGCCCGTAAGGTACTTGGTAGCCAGTGTAGTTTTTGGAGGAAGAGTGCGATGTGGTCTGTTAGTCATGGTCCATCGTTCTAAATTAGTACATAAGTACATAAGTACATAAGTAGTGCCATACTGGGAAAGACCAAAGGTCCATCTAGCCCAGCATCCTGTCACCGACAGTGGCCAATCCAGGTCAAGGGCACCTGGCACGCTCCCCAAACGTAAAAACATTCCAGACAAGTTATACCTAAAAATGAGGAATTTTTCCAGTCCATTTAATAGCGGTCTATGGACTTGTCCTTTAGGAATCTATCTAACCCCTTTTTAAACTCCGTCAAGCTAACCGCCCGTACCACGTTCTCCGGCAATGAATTCCAGAGTCTAATTACACGTTGGGTGAAGAAAAATTTTCTCCGATTCGTTTTAAATTTACCACACTGTAGCTTCAACTCATGCCCTCTAGTCCTAGTATTTTTGGATAGCGTGAACAGTCGCTTCACATCCACCCGATCCATTCCACTCATTATTTTATACACTTCTATCATATCTCCCCTCAGCCGTCTCTTCTCCAAGCTGAAAAGCCCTAGCCTTCTCAGCCTCTCTTCATAGGAAAGTCGTCCCATCCCCACTATCATTTTCGTCGCCCTTCGCTGTACCTTTTCCAATTCTACTATATCTTTTTTGAGATACGGAGACCAGTACTGAACACAATACTCCAGGTGCGGTCGCACCATGGAGCGATACAACGGCATTATAACATCCGCACACCTGGACTCCATACCCTTCTTAATAACACCCAACATTCTATTCGCTTTCCTAGCCGCAGCAGCACACTGAGCAGAAGGTTTCAGCGTATCATCGATGACGACACCCAGATCCCTTTCTTGATCCGTAACTCCTAACGCGGAACCTTGCAAGACGTAGCTATAATTCGGGTTCCTCTTACCCACATGCATCACTTTGCACTTGTCAACATTGAACTTCATCTGCCACTTGCACGCCCATTCTCCCAGTCTCGCAAGGTCCTCCTGTAATCGTTCACATTCCTCCTGCGACTTGACGACCCTGAATAATTTTGTGTCATCGGCGAATTTAATTACCTCACTAGTTATTCCCATCTCTAGGTCATTTATAAATACATTAAAAAGCAACGGACCCAGCACAGACCCCTGCGGGACCCCACTAACTACCCTCCTCCACTGAGAATACTGGCCACGCAATCCTACTCTCTGCTTCCTATCTTTCAACCAGTTCTTAATCCATAATAATACCCTACCTCCGATTCCATGACTCTGCAATTTCTTCAGGAGTCTTTCGTGCGTCACTTTGTCAAACGCCTTCTGAAAATCCAGATATACAATATCAACCGGCTCCCCATTGTCCACATGTTTGCTTACCCCCTCAAAAAAATGCATTAGATTGGTGAGGCAAGACTTCCCTTCACTAAATCCGTGCTGACTTTGTCTCATCAGTCCATGTTTTTGTATATGCTCTGCAATTTTATTCTTAATAATAGCCTCCACCATCTTGCCCGGCACCGACGTCAGACTCACCGGTCTATAATTTCCCGGATCTCCTCTGGAACCTTTCTTAAAAATCGGAGTAACATTGGCTACCCTCCAGTCTTCCGGTATTACACTCGATTTTAGGGACAGATTGCATATTTCTAACAGTAGCTCCGCAAGTTCATTTTTTAGTTCTATTAATACTCTGGGATGAATACCATCAGGTCCCGGTGATTTACTACTCTTCAGCTTGCTGAACTGACCCATTACATCCTCCAAGGTTACAGAGAATTTGTTTAGTTTCTCCGACTCCCCCGCTTCAAATATTCTTTCCGGCACCGGTGTCCCCCCCAAATCCTCCTCGGTGAAGACCGAAGCAAAGAATTCATTTAATTTCTCCGCTACGGCTTTGTCCTCCTTGATCGCCCCTTTAACACCATTTTCGTCCAGCGGCCCAACCGACTCTTTGGCCGGTTTCCTGCTTTTAATGTATCTAAAAAAGTTTTTACTATGTATTTTTGCTTCCAACGCTAATTTCTTCTCAAAGTCCTTTTTTGCCCTCCTTATCTCCGCTTTGCATTTGGCTTGGCATTCCTTATGATCTATCCTGTTACTTTCAGTTGGTTCTCTTCTCCACTTTCTGAAGGATTGTTTTTTGGCTCTAATGATTTCCTTTATCTTACTGTTTAGCCACGCCGGCTGACGTTTAGTCTTTTTTCCCTTTTTCCTAATACGTGGAATATATTTGTCCTGAACCTCCAGGATGGTGTTTTTAAACAGCATCCACGCCTGATGCAAGTTTTTTACTCTGCGAGCTGCTCCTTTCAGTCTTTTTTTCACCATTTTTCTCATTTTGTCGTAATCACCTTTTCTATAGTTAAACGCTAGCGTACTTGATTTCCTAGTTTCACTTCCTTCAATGCCAATATCAAAACCGATCATATTATATTGGAGCTGGTGCAAAGTCTTTTTGATTTGACCAGTGTACAGGGCATTACAGGAGTTCATTTGTGATCTTCTCAAGGCAATGGACCACTGTGGTCAGATTCCTCTTTTCAACATACAAAGAGAGATTTTGTAGGTAGGTTGGTTAAATTTGCTGAGTAATTTGGGCAGGTGCAGAAGACTGACAGAACTGTGCGTTTGTGAATGGACTGATGTAGCTCTATTAAACTATATATGAAGGTTGGTGTTTGGGAGGAGGGGAGGCATCTGACTTTTTAGAGTTGGTGAGTGTTTGGAGAGGCACCTTTGGGGGGAGGTTTGGAATAGAAGCACTCTTTCTGAATTAAATGGGGCTGAAATTCAACCAATGGCAGTCAGTATCTCTTTAAATGGACACTTGAAGATCCAGGTGTTTGGCAAATGCCTAGAAGATATCCAGATACAGGAAATGGGCAGTGCTGTACCCGGATTGCTAACCAGACATAGGACAGTTGTGTATGAGTCCGGCATGTCCAGTTAGTTATTCAGACCATATTGAATACTGCCAGTGCCTGGATAGTGCTCACCTCTGCCCCCAGTCTGCTCCGGAGAGTGCCAAGGGGGTCAGAGCAGATATTTATTATATTATATTAATGGCACTGTCCGGTTGAATATGCTCCTGGGCTGGCCAGCACGGTTTAACTGCACAGGAGCCAATCGGTTAAATCACTTTGAAAACTGACCCAAAAATGTTTAAGAAAAAAGAATTGAAAATGAAAATGCAGTCATTTATTTCATATTGAGGCACATTTTCAAAGCATTTAGACTTACAAAGTTCCATATTAACCTATGGAACGTTGTGCTTTTAAAATGTGTTTCTTTGTGTGTCTAAGTACATTATACCAATGTAAAAATTCATTCACTCACATTGAATCTAGATGTGTTTGTTGTTTACACTCTTTGGATAGACACTATAATCACAGCTACGCCATCCCTTGGCTTTTCAAAATCCCAGACTAAAAATGAACTGTCCGTGCTCTCTCAGTTCTTCAACTTCCCTCCAGAACACAACCATGCAGGACTAGATCTGTGTGAATGACAGGCAGAAAGCCAGAGGCAGGCAGAGAGCAGGAGATCTTTCAGCTTTTCTCATGAGGGAGGAGTCGGAGGAGCCATATCTACACCAGAGATCAACTGGAACTTCCACAGGACTCCCTGTGCAAAGTGAACTGAACAAGCAGAGATGCAATGGGAAGAAGACATTCCAGCTCTGGCACTGGGAGGGGGAAGAGGTATACTCCAGCTGTTGCTTGGGGAGTGAGAAGAGAGGTAGTCCAGCTGTGGCACAAGAAGGTCAAGAGGCAAATACAGTGGGAGAGGAATATTCCAGCTGTAGCATTAAGCAGAGAGTGGAGAGAAAGCCAAAGACTGGAGTAGTAAACAACCTTCTCATACCTCGTCATGAACTCACCTCCAAGCAAGAAGAATGATCCTGTCAACAGCAGCAGCTGAAAACTCTCCGACAAAGAGCTGATGAGGCCACAGATCCAACCAAAAACCAGGAGAATAAGGCTGAGGGGTAAGACGACCACAAACACTCGGTGCATACCTGCAAAAAGACAACATAGCAGAGTCTGACTGGAAAACCAAGAGAGAGAGAGCACTGAAGAGAATACCACTGAGCAGTGGAGGGAGAGGGATGATGAGGATACCACTGATCTAGTGATCGTCCCCGTCTCATCCGCCCTCAACCTCGGAGTCATCTTCGACTCCTCCCGGTCCTTCTCCGCGCATATCCAGCAGATAGCCAAGACCTGTCGCTTCTTCCTCTATAACATTAGCAAAATTCGCCCTTCCTCTCTGTGCACACCATCCGAACGCTCATCCACTCTCTCATTACCTCTCGCCTTGACTACTGCAACCTACTCCTCACTGGCCTCCCACTTTGCCATCTATCCCCCCTTCAGTCCGTTGAGAACTCTGCTGCACGTCTTATCTTCCGCCTGGACCGATATACTCATATCACCCCTCTCCTCAAGTCACTTCACTGGCTTCCAATCAGGTATCGCATACAATTCAAGCTTCTCTTATTAATCTACAAATGCACTCAATCTGCAGCCCCTCATTACCTCTCTACCCTCATCTCCCCATACGTTCTTACCCGTAACCTCCGCTCTCAAGACAAATCCCTCCTTTCAGTACCCTTCTCCACCACCGCCAACTCCAGGCTCCGCCCTTTCTGCCTCGCCTCACCCCATGCTTGGAATAAACTCCCTGAGCCCATACGCCAGGCCCTCTCCCTGCCTACTACTACTACTATTTAGCATTTCTATAGCGCTACAAGGCGTACGCAGCGCTGCACAAACATAGAAGAAAGACAGTCCCTGCTCAAAGAGCTTACAATCTAATAGATTGTAAGCCTGTCCATCTTCAAATCCTTGCTCAAAGCCCACCTCTTCAATGTCGCCTTCGGCACCTAACCACTATACCTCTATTCAAGAAATCTAGACTGCCCCAACTTGACATTTCGTCCTTTAGATTGTAAGCTCCTTTGAGCAGGGACTGTCCTTTTTGTTAAACTGTACAGCACTGCGTAACCCTAGTAGCGCTCTAGAAATGTTAAGTAGTAGTAGTAGTAGTGATAGGGTGAGAGAAAGGGGATACCACAGAAGAGAGAAAGAGTGCTAAAGGGGATACCAGTGATCAAGAGATAGGGAGAGAGAAATGAAGAGGATACCACTGCTCAGTAGTGTCTACCTGAGAAATGACAACAGCTCCCACAAAGCACCTCCTGCGGTGTCTGAGTCATTCATGCATGTAGTGAAATGCACCTTATTTCTTAATTATTCTAAGAATGAATGAAAGAAACTGCAGCTCCAGAGGACAGGATGCAGAGTGACTCACAGATTAAGTGTTGCAGTGATGGTGGAACCTCAGAGCTTTCAGTGCCAAAGGGGTCTATCAGGGGTACACAACCATTCCTCCCTAAAAAAAAAAGGAAGGCAGAGATAGTAAAACAAACCAGCAGCCCCGTCTCTGTTCCCAGCACACGCGCTCATACACACGCGCGCACACACTGAACTGGAGGATCCTCTACAAAGAAACAGCACAATCAAAAGAAAGTAGAGGCTGGCCAATCGACAATCCAGCACAGGAAATGGTGCTTAAATACACTTTAGTTGCAGCTTGAGTAGAAGGACCCGACATGGTCCGTGTTTCGGCAGCATTATCCACCTGCTTCAGGAGTCACAATCACACTCTTTGCAACCAAACAATTGTGTTTAAAATGCTGGTACAGTACTCTGTTGTATAGTACAGGAAAGCACGAGGATATGCTGATCAAAAGGCGGCTGAGGGGAGATATGATAGAGGTCTATAAAATACCGAGTGGAGTTGAACGGGTAGATGTGAAGCGTCTGTTTACGCTTTCCAAAAATACTAGGACTAGGGGGCATGCGATGAAGCTACAATGTAGTAAATTTAAAATGAATTGGAGAAAGTTTTTCTTCACTCAACATGTAATTAAACTCTGGAATTCGTTGCCAGAGAATGTGGTAAAGGTGGTTAGCTTAGCGGAGTTTAAAAAAGGTTTGGACGGCTTCCTAAAGGAAAAGTCCGTAAACCATTATTAAATTGGACTTGGGGAAAATCCACTATTTCTGGGATAAGCAGTATAAAATGTTTTGTACTTTTTTGGGATCTTGCCAGGTATTTGTGACCTGGATTGGCCACTGTTGGAAACAGGATGCTGGGCTTGATGGATCTTTGGTCTTCCCCAGTATGGCAATACTTATGTACTTATCTCAAGGGCACACACACTTCTCTGATGACTGTTGGATTGATATACCAGCATTCGCACCATGGTAGAGCAGTACAGCACAGCAATTTACAACAACACCCAAAAATGGGGGGAGGGGGGAATAATAGAAGCATAGACAGTTCTGAAGGGTGAGCTAGGACTGAAAGGTAGGAGGAATGGAGAGATAGAGATATTAGGCTGAAAGGGGAACGAGAGGGGGGTAATACCCCAAAAGCTAAGATGACCTGTCAGAAGGCTACATGGAATGTTGCTATTCCACTAGAAGTCGGCCCTTGCAGATCACCAATGTGGCCACGCAGGCTTCTGCTTCTGTGAGTCTGACGTCCTGCACGTACGTGCAGGACGTCAGACTCACAGAAACAGAAGCCTGCGCAGCCTTCTACATGGAATGTTGATAGTGGAATAGCAACATTCCATGTAGAATCTCCAATAGTAGCAACATTCCATGTAGAGTCTCCAATAGTATCTATTTTATTTTTGTTACATTTGTACCCTGCGCTTTCCCACTCATGGCAGGCTCAATGCGGCTTACATGGGGCAATGGAAGGTTAAGTGACTTGCCCAGAGTTCCACTAGCAACATTCCATGTAGAAGTCGGCCCTTGCAGATCACCAATGTGGCCGCGCAGGCTTCTGCTTCTGTGAGTCTGACGTCCTGCACGTACGTGCAGGACGTCAGACTCACAGAAACAGAAGCCTGCGCAGCGTGGAATAGCAACATTCCATGTAGAATGTCCAATAGTAGCAACATTCCATGTAGAATCTCCAAAGTAGCAAAATTCCATGCAGAATCTCCAATAGTAGCAAAATTCCATGTAGAATCTCCAAAAGTAGCAAAATTCCATGTAGAATGTCCAATAGTAGCAACATTCCATGTAGAATCTCCAATAGTAGCAACATTCCATGTAGAATCTCCAATAGTATCTATTTTATTTTTGTTACATTTGTACCCTGCGCTTTCCCACTCATGGCAGGCTCAATGCGGCTTACATGGGGCAATGGAGGGTTAAGTGACTTGCCCAGAGTCACAAGGAGCTGCCTGTGCCTGAAGTGGGAATCAAACTCAGTTCCTCAGTTCCCCAGGACCAAAGTCCACCACCCTAACCACCAGGTTCTACTGTCCTACTCCAGCTCCGACTCCTCATGATATTAGACTTGAAACTTTTTGTATTGGATCTAGAGTACTGGTAAATAGAACATTTGAGTAGAGTCAGCTACCTCCATGTCCTGCAGAGACTATGTCATGGTGCAATGCAGAACTGTGGAATATGGATTTCAGGTCCTTCTCTAAATAGTTTTATATTGCACACTGTTCTGAAAGCCTTCTAAAGGGCGGCATATCAAACTGAATTAAACTTGAAACTTGAGAGGGCCAGTGCTCACTCCTGAAGATGAAATCTGAGAAATAGATCTACCTTTTGGGATCTGCTGGACACGTGATCCAAACCGAAATATCTAGCCAAGGAATGTTCTAAATAGAGGTGAGAGGAGACAACATTTCAAATGGCAGATGACGTTTAATGTGAGCAAGTGCAAAGTGATGCATGTGGGAAAGAGGAACCCGAATTATAACTACGTCATGCAAGGTTCCACGTTAGGAGTCACAGACCAAGAAAGGGATCTAGGTGTCGTCGTTGATGATACGTTGAAACCTTCTGCTCAGTGTGTGGCGGCAGCTAAGAAAGCAAATAGAATGTTAGGAATTATTTATTTATGACATTTGTATCCTACATTATCCAAAAGAAGAATGAGTTCAATGTGGCTCACATGTAACGAATATTAATGTAATGAAGCAGTACAATAGTTGAAACATAGGAAATTAATTAGTACAAGTAAGACTCTAATAACACATTGAGCATAGGAGAGTAATTGATTATTAGAAAAAGAATGGAAAACAAAAAGGAGAATGTTATAATGGCTTTTGTATTGCTCCATGTTGCAACCACACCTCGAATACTGTGTGCAGTTCTGGTCACCGCACCTCAAAAAAGATATAGTGGAATTAGAAAAGATACAGAGAAGGCGAACGAAAATGATAAAAGGGATGGGACGACTTCCCTATGAGGAAAGGCTAAAGGGGCTAGGTCTGTTCAGCATGGAGAAAAGATGGCTGAAGGGAGGTATGATAGTGGTCTATAAAATAATGAGTGAAGTGGAATGGGTAGAAGTAAATAGCTTGTTTACAGTTTCCAAAAATACTAGGACTAGGGGACACGCATTGAAGCTACTAAGTAGTAAATGTAAAACAACCCGGAGAAAATTTTTCTTTAATGTGTAATTAAACTCTAGAATGTGGTGAAAGCAATTAGCTTAGCAGGGTTTAAAATAGGTTTGCATAATTTCTTAAAAGAAAAGCCCATAAACAATTATTAAGATGTATTTGGGAAAATCCACTGCTTATTTCTAGGATAAGCAGCATAAAATGTTTTAGTCTTGCCAGGTATTTGTGACCTGGATTGGCCACTGCTAAAACCAGGATGCTGGGCTTGATGGACCTTCAGTCTGTGCCCGTATGGCAACACTTATGTTCTTATGTTGGCTAATAGTTTTTTTATAGGCTTTTCCTCCAAGAACTTGTCATACCTCTTTTAAATCCTCCAGCAAGACATTTCATAGATTAACTATGCACAGCATGAAAAATGTTTTTCTCTGATTTGTTTTTGATCTGCTGATGGTTCGTGGCAGGTAAGTGTCCTCTTGGGGTTTTTGTTTGTTTTTTTGTTACTTAACTGTTCCACTGCACTCATTTTATAAATTATCATATCCAACCTGTCAATCTGTGTAGCCTTTTTTTCATAAGGAAGGTGATCCATCCCCTTCATCGTTTTTGTTGCTGTTCTCTGAACTGTGTTGGTTCTACTGTATCATTTTATGAAGGGGCAAAACCAGACGTGCTCAAAGGACTGAAGCTACATCATTATACAGAGGCTTAATGATATTACCAATTTTGATCTCCATTCCCATTGGGATAATCCCTAACATCTGAACGGGGGGAGGGGTGGACATTTTAAAGTAGTGACTCAAATCTGTACCTAGAGTGGAGGTTATTTTTCACTTTGCACTTGTCCACATTAAACCCAAAGGAACAGACCCCCCCCCCCCCCCCCCCCCCCTGTCCTGCTGTTTATCAAGCTCACAACGAGAGTGAATGCACGAGCGTGTCATTTATTATTTTGAAGAGAAAAGCAGCCTGGGGCACAGTGTAATTCGCTGCAACCATTGAGCAGCTATTGAAAGAATTTCAGGTTGCTTAAACACTGAGCAGTACCCAGGGGTCTGACTGCGCCTCCCTCCCGATGGAGCAGCTGCCTCAAGCAGATCGTGTCCATCCCGACCGTAATCAAAGCAAGCGTTCATTATGCATAAAGTCCATTAGCAGCACCCGGATTAATGCTGCCTCATTAGTGAAAACAGAAATGTCAAATGCAAGCTCAGGGGTGGGGGCACTAGGGCGCTGGCCCCTGAATCCGCTCGTGCATGTGCACCCACCACCCCGCAGTCCATGCGTGTAATATAAAGTCTATGCATATGCACCCATCCCCTTTCAATCCATGCATTTGCACGTCTATGTACACCCGTCCCCCTGCAATCCACGTATGTGCACCCTTCTTTCTGCAGTGTACACATGCAACCTTTGCCACCTCCGAAATCCCTCAACTCTGTGTAATCCAGACAGGGCCACACGGTTCGGTTCTGCAGCTTTGTGCGTATATGTCCACCCCAGGTGCCCTGCACGCGTACATCTGTCCACTCACCTTCGCAGATCCTCCAAAGGCCAGAATGGGAGTTGAGATCGCCCGGGGGCCCCTGGCTGGAGTTCCCAGGGCCCCTCTCGGCCACTTCCAGGATGTACCAGTAATCGGTGCCGATGGCAGACGCCAGGAAGGAGAAGCTCAGGATGCCACAGAGCCTGGCCAGCAGGAAGAGGTGGGGGAGCCCCATGCTGAGCCCCGCCACTGCCCCTCGCAGGCTCCACGACCACGATCTGACTCCGTCCTGTCCCCCTTCACCAGCAGCTGATCTCATCGCCCGAGCTGCCTGCTGAGTCCTAATCCCCGATCTCCTCCGGGAACTGCCTGCTGAGTGCTAGTCCGCTCCCCCACGGCTGCCTGCTGAGTCTTAATCCCCGATGTCCTCCGGGAACTGCCTGCTGAGTGCTAGTCCCCGAGCTCCCCCACGGCTGCCTGCCGAGTCCTAGTCCCCTATCTCCCCCACGGCTGCCTGCTGAGTCCTAAACCCCGATCTCCTCCGGAAACTGCCTGCTGAGTCCTAATCCCCGATCTCCTCCGGGAACTGCCTGCTGAGTGCTAGTCCCCGATCTCCCCCACGGCTGCCTGCCGAGTCCTAGTCCCCGATCTCCCCCACGGCTGCCTGCTGAGTCTTAATCCCCGATCTCCTCCGGGAACTGCCTGCTGAGTCCTAGTCCTCTATCTCCTCCGGGAACTGCCTGCTGAGTGCTAGTCCCCGATCTCCCCCACGGCTGCCTGCCGAGTCCTAGTCCCCGATCTCCCCCACGGCTGCCTGCTGAGTCTTAATCCCCGATCTCCTCCGGGAACTGCCTGAGTGCTAGTCCCCGATCTCCCCCACGGCTGCCTGCCGAGTCCTAGTCCCTGATCTCCTCTCGCCCGAGCTCCCCCACGGCTGCCTGCTGAGTCCTAATCCCCGATCTCCTCCGGAAACTGCCTGCTGAGTGCTAGTCCCCGAGCTCCCCCACGGCTGCCTGCTGAGTCCTAATCCCCGATCTCCTCGCGCTCTTCCTCTGCAGTTGGCTGCGAACAGACGCAGCTCGTTACACTTGCTGAAGCCCTGCTAGACCAAGAGACTGGGTGGCAGAGGGGATGACAAACAGCCTCTGTAACTTCCCTGCGATTTGTACATGTAGCTTCCTCGACACTAGAGACTCACCTATGAAAGCAACTAATCAAAACAAACAAACAAAACCCTAAAATACAGTGAATGGGAAAAAAGCAAGAAAAACACCCGTATGACCAATTATCCCTTCATCATTAGGCAGCACATGGCAGAAGAGAGCTTCCAAAGTACACAATGAGGGTGTCAGGGTCCACCCACTGAAGGGGTTGGGTGGTCACCTCACTCACTTTTATCAGGGGTAAACCTAGATCATGTTGGACTGGTGGGTTCTCGAGCTAATTTGAAAGGGTTACGCCTTGGAATTTGACCATCAACTTCCAGATTTGTTTCTAAAGTCTCCCTGTCATTCCCATTGGAAAGTACAGAAGCAAAATCTGCAAAGAAGAAAACGTCAAGCCTGCAACAATCGAGAGTCTTTTGTCAAATAGACCTGGCAGGGTTTTGTTCAAAGCCACAGCGGAAATCTCGGGCCCTTGCTGATTTCTTACACTTTAAGTTCATGCTGACCTCCTTCCAATCTGCTCTTTTACGTGCCAAACAGGATTATTATATCCAACTGACCAACTCTCTTGGCTCTAATCCTCGACTTCTCTTCACCACATTGAACTCTCTCCTCAAGGTGCCCCCTCCCCCAACTCCCGCTTCATTATCTCCTCAGACCCTTGCTGAATTCTTTCACGACAAGGTTCAAAAGATAAACTTTGAATTCTCTACCTCTCCCTCCACTAGTCCGTTCCCCTCTCTCTCCTTCCCCTCATTCCTTTTCCTCCTTTCCTGAAGTTACTATTGAGGAAACTACACTTCTCCTTTCTTCCTCAAAATGTACCACCTGTTCCTCTGATCCCATTCCCAGCCACCTTCTTAATGCCATCTCTCCTACTCTTATTCCTTTTATATGTCACATTCTCAACCTCTCACTTTCCACTGCGACTGTCCCTGCTGCCTTTAAACATGCTGTGGTCACACCTCTCCTTAAGAAGCCTTCACTTGACCCTACTTGTCCCTCTAATTACCGACCCATCTCCCTCCTTCCTTTTCTCTCCAAATTACTTGAGCGTGCTGTTCACCGCCGCTGCCTTGATTTTCTCTCCTCACATGCTATTCTTGACCCATTACAATCTGGTTTTCGCCCTCTCCACTCAACCGAAACTGCGCTTACTAAAGTCTCCAATGACCTATTACTGGCTAAATCCAGAGGTCAATATTCCATCCTCATTCTTCTTGATCTTTCCGCTGCTTTTGACACTGTCGATCACAGCATACTTCTCGATACCCTGTCCTCACTTGGATTCCAGGGCTCTGTCCTTTCCTGGTTCTCTTCCTACCTCTCCCTCCGCACCTTTAGTGTTCACTCTGGTGGATCCTCTTCTACTTCTATCCCTCTGCCTGTCGGCGTACCTCAGGGTTCTGTTCTTGGTCCCCTCCTCTTTTCTATCTACACTTCTTCCCTTGGTTCATTAATCTCATCCCATGGCTTTTCCTACCATCTCTATGCTGATGACTCCCAAATCTACCTTTCTACCCCTGATATCTCACCTTGCATCCAAACCAAAGTTTCAGCGTGCTTGTCTGACATTGCTGCCTGGATGTCTCAACGCCACCTGAAATTAAATATGACCAAAACCGAGCTTCTCATTTTCCCCCCCAAACCCACCTCCCCGCTCCCCCCGTTTTCTATTTCTGTTGATGGCTCTCTCATTCTCCCTGTCTCCTCAGCTCGAAACCTTGGGGTCATCTTTGACTCTTCTCTCTCCTTCTCTGCTCATATCCAGCAGACCGCCAAGACCTGTCGTTTCTTTCTTTACAACATCCGTAAAATCCGCCCCTTTCTTTCCGAGCACTCTACCAAAACCCTCATCCACACCCTTGTCACCTCTAGTTTAGACTACTGCAATCTGCTTCTTGCTGGCCTCCCACTTAGTCACCTCTCCCCTCTCCAGTCGGTTCAAAACTCTGCTGCCCGTCTCATCTTACGCCAGGGTCGCTTTACTCATACTACCCCTCTCCTCAAGACCCTTCACTGGCTCCCTATCCGTTTTCGCATCCTGTTCAAACTTCTTCTACTAACCTATAAATGTATTCACTCTGCTGCTCCCCTGTATCTCTCCACACTCGTCCTTCCCTACACCCCTTCCCGTGCACTCCGCTCCATGGATAAATCCTCCTTATCTGTTCCCTTCTCCACTACTGCCAACTCCAGACTTCGCGCCTTCTGTCTCGCTGCACCCTACGCCTGGAATAAACTTCCTGAGCCCCTACGTCTTGCCCCATCCTTGGCCACCTTTAAATCTAGACTGAAAGCCCACCTCTTTAACATTGCTTTTGACTCGTAACCACTTGTAACCACTCGCCTCCACCTACCCTCCTCTCTTCCTTCCCGTTCACATTGATTTGATTTGCTTACTTTATTTATTTTTTGTCTATTAGATTGTAAGCTCTTTGAGCAGGGACTGTCTTTCTTCTATGTTTGTGCAGTGCTGCGTATGCCTTGTAGCGCTATAGAAATGCTAAATAGTAGTAGTAGTAGTAATGACTGTTGCCCGTTTTTTTGTTGTTGTTGTTGGATTCATTTCCCTTGTGGAGCAGACTAAGGGGACATATGTGTTGTGTTACTCTTTTGGTCTTACCTGCAGTGTTGTTTCAAGAACACTGTCACAACTAAAGTACTATTTTATACTGACCCCTGAGGCAGGCGTAGACAGACGCACCGAAACACGGCCATGTCGGGTCGATTTAATAAAGGACTCTCGGTTGCTCTAGTCTTGAACGCTAATTTGTGCTTTTTTTTTCCTTGTTTGCTGTGATATAAGATATCATACTTGATCCTGTTATATCTGAGTTTTCAGGAACTGTAAAAGTTCCTCCAGCACCCAAGTGTACAGTACTTCTCAACTACTGGAGTTACTGTCAAAGGACAAGGAAGTAGGGGTGGAACAATAAGAATGAATCACGGAACTGTGGAGAAAGAACTGAGAAAACAAATGTTTATTATGACTGTAGGTGTACATAAAACAAATCCCCCCACCCCAAAATGTTAGAAATTCAGAAGGAAGACTCGGACTTGACACACAGTTCCATGTTTTGGCGCTAAGCATCTGCATTAGGAGTCAACAATGATCTGAATCATTGGAGCCAACTCTGTGGGTGCTTGAGCACCCCCAATATTAAGAAAGTTCCTTGTATGTGGCCAGGGAGCAGTGGCGTAGTAGTAGTAGTAGGGGGGCGGTCCGCCCCGGGTGCACGCGCTCAGGGGGTGCCGGCCCCGCTGGTTCCCTGCTCCCTCTGCCCCGGAACAGGTTACTTCCTGTTCTGGGGCAGAGAGAGCAGGGAAGTAGCGGGGCCGACGCAGCTCCGAGCGACGTGCACTCGGGGCGGATCGGCCCTCCCACAGGTAAAAATGCGGTCCGGGGGGGGGGGTTGCACTCAGGGGGGGGTGGGCCGCAGAGGGGGGGGGGGGTGGCACCATGCTGCACCCGGGGGGGGGGGGGGGTGCGCAGCGGCGACCCGCCCCAGGTGCCATTAGCCCTCGCTACGGCATTGCCAGGGAGGGATTATTTTCATTAGGTTTAGCACCCTCAATAATTTTGAAAAGTTGGCTCCTATGATCTGAATGATTTAAAACACAAGTGACTGCAATTGGAGGTCCTTCGAGGGGGGTCGCAGTGGATTTCCCTGCCAGTGCTGGGGGACGTCAGGCGATTCGACGGGTCTTACATCTCTACTTAAAAAGGACACAGGATTTTTGTACCACAGTTAGGCTGTTTGTTCTGTATGGTGGACCCAAGAGGGGTGCGGCTGCTGCCAAAGCGACTATAGCCAGGTGGCTCAAGGAGGCAATTGCCTCAGCCTATTTGGTGAAGGGTTGTGAGGTGCCTTTGGCTCTTAAGGCTCATTCCACTAGAGGGGTGGCTTCTTCCTGGGTGGAGAGTAGTTTGATTCCTCCACAGGATATTTGTAAGGCGGAGGTCTGGTCCTCTTTACATTCTTTTGTGAAGCATTATAGGATTGATGTTCAAGCGAGGGAGGAAGCGAACTTTGGAGCAGCAGTTCTGACCTCTGGCCTGCAGGGGTCCCACCCTTAGATAAGTACATAAGTAATGCCATACTGGGAAAAGACCAAGGGTCCATCGAGCCCAGCATCCTGTCCACGACAGCGGCCAATCCAGACCAAGGGCACCTGGCAAGCTTCCCAAACGTACAAACATTCTATACATGTTATTCCTGGAATTTTGGAGTTTTCCAAGTCCGTTTAGTAGCGGTTTATGGACTTGTCCTTTAGGAAACCGTCCAACCCCTTTTTAAACTCTGCTAAGCTAACCGCCTTCACCACTTTCTCCGACAACGAATTCCAGAGTTTAATTACACGTTGGGTGAAGAAACACTTTCTCCGATTTGTTTTAAATTTACTACACTGTAGTTTCATCGCATGCCCCCTAGTCCTAGTATTTTTGGAAAGCGTGAACAGACGCTTCACATCCACCTGTTCCACTCCACTCATTATTTTATATACCTCTATCATGTCTCCCCTCAGCCGTCTCTTCTCCAAGCTGTATAGCCCTAGCCTCCTTAGTCTTTCTTCATAGGGAAGTCGTCCCATCCCCGCTATCATTTTAGTTGCCCTTCGCTGCACCTTTTCCAATTCTACTATATCTTTCTTGAGATGCGGAGACCAGAATTGAACACAATACTCAAGGTGCGGTCGCACCATGGAGCGATACAACGGCATTATAACATCCTCACACCTGTTTTCCATACCTTTCCTGATAATAGATGTTTTCAGCTTTGGTACTTCCCAAGCATCTTGATCGCACTCCTACCAGCAGAGGGAGACTGAGAAACACTGAACTTTGAACACTGCATATGTAACCTGCGCAGAACCCCAACTAGCCAGGATATCATCAACAAAGCAGAGAAATAACCAACCAACCTCACAGAACCCTGTACATGGAAACTCAAACCAAGAATGTAGTGCTTCCACAGACTGGACATAATCAGCATCCAAAACCTGCACCAGACTAGTACCAGAAACTTCACCTGGCAACCCCAGCGTGGATAAACTTGACCAACAATCATCAGCCACAGCAAAAAAAAAAAAAAACAGGCTCAAAAGAATAAAACAAAACCTGAGTATCTCTTAATCTTATATTCATACAGGGCGGGTTCTTGACCAGTCTGGAGGGTCTAGAGGAAAGAAAATTAGCAGGTAAGGCCTAATTTCACCTTCTTTTCTTGCAGATGCTATGACCTTTTGAGGGCATTGGCTGAGAATATGTGCTTGGTAGTAGCGGCCCACAGAGCCCTGTGGCTACAGGGTTGGGCTACTGACACAGCTTCTAAGTCTAAGTTGTGTTCTGTCCCCTTTCATTGGTTCTATGCTCTTTGGTGAGGAACTGGATAAGCTGGTGAGAGGGTTAGGCGACACTAAGGTTCTGTGGTTGCCAGAGGACAGGCCTAAGGGTCTGGCCAGATATAGATATTCTTCTGCCAGAGACAGGTTGAGAAACTCACCATTACCATCCGGGTAAGACCAGTACTGTACAAAGAGGTCATTTCTTTCAGAGAACTCGGGACTTTCGTGGTGAGTCTGCCTTCTTCCCTGCTGCTCAGGACAGAGGTTCACAATGAGGGTGTCAGGGTCCACCCACTGATGGGGTTGGGTGGTCACCTCACTCACTTTTATCAGGGGTAAACCTAGATCATGTTGGACTGGTGGGTTCTCGAGGTAATTTGAAAGGGTTACGCCTTGGAATTTGACCATCAACTTTCAGATTTGTTTCTAAAATCTCCCTGTCATTCCCATTGGAAAGTGGAGACAATCGGGGACACCTTAAGGCATCTGCTTGATTTTATGTTCGGTGATTCCTGTTCCTTGAGAACAGCGAGATCTAGGCAGTTACTCCATCTATTTTGTGGTTCCTAAGAAGGAAGGCAACTTTCCTTCTATTCTGGATCTCAAGAATCAACAGAGCCTTGAAAGTGCCCAGTTTTGTACGGAGATGCTGCATTCAGTTACTGTGGTAATCCTGTGCGGGGAGTTTCTCAAGTGTCTAGATCTTGCCGAGGCCTACTTGCACATCTCGATTCACTAGACTCACCAGCACTTTCTCTGGCAACACTATCAGTTGTGTGCTCTTCCTTTCGGTCTAGCCATGGCCCTGCACCCCCTTTCCAAGGTTATGGTTGTAGTAGCGACAGCATTGTGCAAGGAAGACATTCTGGTTCATCCCTATCTTGATGACTGGTTGATTCGAGCAAAATTCTTTCAAAGAAAGTGATCTCTCATTTATCTCGGGATGCGCTTCAAGACCCAGATCGGCAAGGTGTTTTTGCCACAGGAAAAGATGAACAATTTGCAGGAGCAGGTTCACTATCTTCTGGTCTCAGCTGCTCCTTGAGCCAAGGATTATCTTAAGGTGTTGGGTTTCATGGTGCCTCCCTGGAAGTGGTTCAGGGGGTCAGGACCCATATGTGTCCTCTTCAGCGCACGTTGTCACAATGGTCCCTTCAATGACATGATCTGGAGATGCACCTGTCTCTTTGGGGAGCAGCAAGGAAGTCTCTCCAGTCTCTGCAGTAGACTAGTGACAATGGATGCCAGTCTCCAAGGGAGTGGGCTCATAGTCTAGATAAAGTGGCACAGGGGCACTGGTCTCCCAAGGAGGCAAAATGGTCAATCAACAGGCTGGAGACTCGGGTGACTTGTCTAGCCCTGGAATCCTTTCAAAGAGTTCTCCAATGCGCTGAGAGTCCTCTTTGACAATGCAACGGTGGTAGTCTACATGAATTGAGAGGGCATTATGTGTAGTTAGCACAAGAGGCTACTTGATTGCTGTCCTGGATGGAAGCCCATCTGTTGGATCACTCGCCAGCACATGTGGCAGGGGTTGAGAATGTTCAAGTGGAACACCTTGGATCCTGCGGCGTGGAGTTTCAGTCCACACGCTTTTGACATCATTGTTCAGGCCTGGGGTCTACAGATGATGGCTCTCATGGCGACCACAACCAAAAAGCAGTCAAAGAACAGAGGTGAAGTCAGAAGGCATAGATGTCTTAATATAGCCCTGGCAGTTGTAGGGTCTCCTGTACTTGTTTCCTCATTGGCCGTTAGTGGGTCGCGTAATCCCACGCATAGAAAATCATGTTGAGCTGTTGGTTCTGGATCAGATCTGCGTACCAGGAGACCATGATCAGCCTGAAAATTTGTGCTCCTGATTCAGCTCCAGGGGGTAGATGGCCTCCTAGCGCAGGGTCCAGTAAAGATGCCAGATCCATCTTCATACTCTTATGGCATAGCTGGAATTGATAGACTGCTTACAAGCATTCAACATGGTATCTGGCGTATTTTTGAGGATTGGTGCCACAGAAAGGGCTATGTTTCATTGTGGGCGGATGGCCTTACCTAAGATTTTGCAGTTTCTGCAGGATGGTTTTGAAGAGGGTCTACCTTTTGGTGTGTTGAAGGTGTAGGTGACAGCGCTTATTTTCAGGGACCAGTTACGTTGGCCCGTCGTATGCTCCGGACATCTTGCGTTTCTTTAGTGGGTGATAAGCGCCTAAGACCTCCAGGCCATTCATTCCTTAGTGGGGTTTGAATCTGGTCTTATCAGCTCTGGTGTCGCTGGGGTTGGACGGTTTCCTAAAGGACAAGTCCATAAACCGCTACTAAATGGACTTGGGAAAAATCCACAATTCCGGGAATAACATGTACAGAATGTTTGTACGTTTGGGAAGCTTGCCAGGTGCCCTTGGCCTGGATTGGCCGCTGTCATGGACAGGATGCTGGGCTCGATTGACCCTTGGTCTTTTCCCAGTATGGCATTACTTATGTACTTATATCTGCTGCTTTTGACACTGTTGATCACAGCCTACTCCTTGATACACTGTCCTCACTTGGATTTCAGGGCTCTGTTCTTTCCTGGTTTTTTTCTTATCTCTCCCAGCGTACCTTTAGTGTATCCTCTAGTGGATCTACTTCTATCCCACTGTCAGTTGGTGTACCTCAGGGATCTGTCCTGGGACCTCTTTTTCTTTTTATTTGTACCCTGCACTTTCCCACTCATGGCAGGCTCAATGTGGCTTAGGTACTTCTTCCCTTGATACTCTGATCTCATCCCATGGTTTTCAGTATCATCTTTATGCTGATGACTCCCAGATCTACATCTCCACACCAGAAATCTCAGCCGGAATCCAGGCCAAAGTATCAGCCTGCCTGTCTGACATTGCTGCCTGGATGTCTCAGCACCGTCTGAAACTAAACATGACCAAGACTGAGCTTCTTATCTTTTCACCTAAACCAACCTCTCCTCCTCCCCCATTTTCTGTGGATAACACTCCCATCCTTCCTGTCTCATCAGCTCCTAACCTTGAGGTCATCTTCGACTCCTCCCTCTCCTTCTCTGCACATATTCAACAGATTGCTAAAACCTGTCATTTCTTTCTCTATAATATCACCAAAATTCGCCCTTTCCTTTCTGAGCACACTACCAGAACCCTCATTCACGCTCTAATCACCTCTCGCTTAGACTATTGCAACTTGCTTCTCACAGGTCTCCCACTTAGCCATCTCTCTCCTCTTCAATCTGTTTAAAATTCTGCTGCACGACTAATATTCCACCAGTGTCGTTATACTCATATTATCCCTCTCCTCAAATCACTTCACTGGCTTCCTATCTGTTTCTGCATACAGCTCAAACTCCTCTTATTGACCTACAAGTGTTTTCACTCTGCAGCTCCTCAGTACCTCTCCACTCTCATCTCTCCCTACATTCCTCCCCGGGAACTCCGTTCACTGGGTAAATACATAGTAACATATAGTAGATGACGGCAGAAAAAGACCTGCACGGTCCATCCAGTCTGCCCAAGAAGATAAATTCATATGTGCTACTTTTTTATTTGTACTGTCCTCTTCAGGGCACAGACTGTATAAGTCTGGCCAGCCCTATCCCCGCCTCCCAACCACCAACCCCGCCTCCCAACCACCAGCTCTGGCACAGACCGTATAAGTCTGGCCAGCCCTATCCCACCTCCCAACCACCAACCCCGCCGCCCAAACACCGGCCCCGGCACAGACCGTATAAGTCTGCCCAGCACTAGTCCCGCCTCCCAACCACCAGCCCCGGCACAGACTGTATACGTCTGCCCAGCACTAGCCCCCCCTCCCAACCACCAGCTCTGCCACCCATTCTAGGCTAAGCTCCTGAGGATCCCTTCCTTCTGCACAGGATTCCTTTATGTTTATCCCACGCATGTCTGAATTCCGTTTTCATCTCCACCACCTCCCGCGGGAGGGCATTCCAAGCATCCACTATTACTACTACTACTACTACTACTATTTAGCATTTCTATAGCGCTACAAAGCATACGCAGCGCTGCACAAACATAGAAGAAAGACAGTCCCTGCTCAAAGAGCTTACAATCTAATAGACAAAAAATAAATAAAGTAAGCAAATCAAATCAATTAATGTGAACGGGAAGGAAGAGAGGAAGGTAGGTGGAGGCGAGTGGTTACAAGTGGTTACGAGTCAAAAGCAATGTTAAAGAGGTGGCCTTTCAGTCTAGATTTAAAGGTGGCCAAGTATGGGGCAAGACTTAGGGGCTCAGGAAGTTTATTCCAGGTGTAGGGTGCAGCGAGACAAAAGGCGCGGAGTCTGGAGTTGGCAGTAGTGGAGAAGGGAACAGATAAGAAGGATTTATCCATGGAGCGGAGTGCACGGGAAGGGGTGTAGGGATGGACGAGTGTGGAGAGATACTGGGGAGCAGCAGAGTGAGTACATTTATAGGTTAATAGAAGAAGTTTGAACAGGATGCGAAAACGGATAGGGAGCCAGTGAAGGGTCTTGAGGAGAGGGGTAGTATGAGTAAAGCGACCCTGGCGGAAGATGAGATGTGCAGCAGAGTTTTGAACCGACTGGAGAGGGGAGAGGTGACTAAGTGGGAGGCCAGCAAGAAGCAGATTGCAGTAGTCTAAACGAGAGGTGACAAGGGTGTGGATGAGGGTTTTGGTAGAGTGCTCGGAAAGAAAGGGGCGGATTTTACGGATGTTGTAAAGAAAGAAACGACAGGTCTTGGCAATCTGCTGGATATGAGCAGAGAAGGAGAGAGAAGAGTCAAAGATGACCCCAAGGTTTCGAGCTGAGGAGACAGGGAGAATGAGAGAGCCATCAACAGAAATAGAAAACGGGGGGAGCTGGGAGGTGGGTTTTTTCCGGGTCCGTGAAAAAATACTTCCTGACATTCTTCTTGAGTCTGCCCCCCTTCAATCTCATTTCATGCCCTCTCGTTCTACCGCCTTCCCATCTCCGGAAAAGGTTCGTTTGCGGATTAATACCTTTCAAATATTTGAACGTCTGTATCATATCACCCCTGGTCCTCCTTATCTGCACCCTTCTCCTCCACTGCTAACTCCAGACTCCGTTCCTTTTATCTTGCTGCACCATATGCCTGGAATAGACTTCCTGAGCCGGTACGTCAAGCTCCATCTCTGGCCGTCTTCAAATCTAAGTTCAAGACATATTTCCTCAACATAATCCCTCAAGACATATTTCTTCAACAAAACCTACAATGAAAACCCAGAACCTCACTAATCCACTTCTGAAAGTCCTTCCTCTACTATACCTAATAAATTCCTTCCCTCTACTCTCTTCCCTAATTAATCTGTGCACAATAATAATTGTACCTGACATCCAAGATTAACTGTGTTACAAAACTATGTAAGCCACATTGAGCCTGCAAATAGGTGGGAAAATGTGGGATACAAATGCAATAAAATAAAAAAATAAATAAAAGCCCACCTTTTTGATGCTGCTTTTAACTCCTAACTCTTGTTCACTTGTTCAGAACCCTTATTTTATCATCCTCACTTTAATATTCTCTTATCTCTTGTTTGTCCTGTTTGTCTGTCCTAATTACATTGTAAGCTCTGTCGAGCACGGACTGTCTCTCCATGTTCAAGTGTACAGCGCTGCATATGTCTAGTAGCGCTATAGAAATGATAAGTAGTAGTAGTAGCGATCAGGGAAGACAAAGCCGTAGCGGAGAGATTAAATGAATTCTTTCCTTCGGTCTTCACAGAGGTAGATTTGGGTGGGATACCGGTGCCGGAAGCTGACAAGTTGGAGAAACTTAATGAATTCTCTTTAAACCTGGAGCATGTAATGGGGCAGTTGGAGGGTGGCCAATGTAACACCGATTTTTAAAAAAGGTTCCAGAGGAGATCCAGGAAATTATAGACCGGTAAGTCTGACGTCGGTGCCAGGCAAAATGGTAGACACTATTATTAAGAACAAAATTACAGAGCATATTCAAAAGCATGGATTAATGAGACAAAAATCAACATGGATTTAGTAAAGGGAAATCTTGCCTCACCAATCTACTACATTTCTTTCAAGGGGTGAACAAACATGTGGATAAAGGTGAGCCAGTTGATATTGTGTATCTGGATTTTCAGAAGGCATTTGACAAAGTACCTCATGAAAGACTCCAGAGGAAATTGGAGAGTCATGGGACAGGAGGTAGTGTCCTATTGTGGATTAAAAACTGGTTAAAAGATGACTCTGTGCAAGTCACTTAACCCTCCATTGCCCCATGCAAGCCGCATTGAGCCTGCCATGAGTGGAATAAAATAGATACTATTGGAGATTCTACATGGAATGTTGCTATTCCACTAGCAACATTCCATGTAGAAGCCTGCGCGGCCACATTGGTGATCTGCAAGGGCCGACTTCTACATGGAATGTTGCTAGTGGAATAGCAACATTCCATGTAGAATCTCAAATAGTAGCAACAGTGGAGGAGTGGACTAGTGGTTAGGGTGGTGGACTTTGGTCCTGAGGAACTGAGTTCAATTCCCACTTCAGGCACAGGCAGCTCCTTGTGACTCTGGGCAAGTCACCTAACCCTCCATTGCCCCATGTAAACCGCATTGAGCCTGCCATGAGTGGGAAAGCATGGGGTACAAATGTAACAAAAAAAAAAAAAAAACCAAAGTAGGGTTAAATGGTCAGTATTCTCAATGGAGAAGGGTAGATAGTGGGGTTCCCCAGGGGTCTGTGCTGGGACCGCTGCTTTTTAACATATTTATAAATGACCTAGAGATGGGAGTAACTAGTGAGGTAATTAAATTTGCTGACAAAACAAAGTTATTCAAAGTCGTTAAATCGCGGGGAGGATTGTGAAAAATTACAAGCGGACCTTACGAGAGTGGGAGACTGGGCGTCTAAATGGTAGATGACGTTTAATGTGAGCAAGTGCAAAGTGATGCATGTGGGAAAGAGGAACCCGAATTATAGCTACATCATGCAAGGTTCCACGTTAGGAGTCACGGACCAAGAAAGGGATCTAGGTGTCGTTGTTGATGATACGTTGAAACCTTCTGCTCAGTGTGCTGCTGTGGCTAAGAAAGCAAATAGAATGTTAGGTATTATTTGGAAAGGAATGGAAAATAAAAATGAGGATGTTATAATGCCTTTGTATCGCTCCATGGTGTGACCGCACCTCGAATATTGTGTTCAATTCTGGTCGCCGCATCTCAAAAAAGATATACTGGAATTAGAAAAGGTACAGAGAAGGGCGACGAAAATGATAAAGGGGATGGGACAACTTCCCTATGAGGAAAGGCTAAAGCGGCTGGGGCTCTTCAGCTTGGAGAAAAGGCGGCTGAGGGGAGATATGATAGAGGTCTATAAAATAATGAGTGGAGTTGAACGGGTAGATGTGAAGAGTCTGTTCACGCTTTCCAAAAATACTATGTCTAGGGGGCATGTGATGAAGCTACGATGTAGTAAATTTAAAACGAATCAGAGAACATTTTTTTCACTCAACATGTAATTAAACTCTGGAATTCGTTGCCAGAGAATGCGGTAAAAGCAGTTAGCTTAGCGGAGTTTAAAAATGGTTTGGACGGCTTCCTAAAGGAAAAGTCCATAGACCATTATTAAATGGACTTGGGGAAAATCCACTATTTCTGGGATAAGCAGTATAAAATGTTTTGTACATTTTTGGGATCTTGCCAGGTATCTGTGACCCGGATTGGCCACTATTGGAAACAGGATGCTGGGCTTGATGGACCTTTGGTCTTTCCCAGTACGGCAATACTTATGTAATATAAGCACCTGTATTTGGTAATGTTCAGGAGGTGCCCCTCTTTCAGTTTTGATTATTGTATTTCTTGTAAGAGATTTTTTTTTTTTTAATTACAAACAGGGTCTGGTATTCTGTATGGTTTGCAGTACATCAAGAAATTTTGAAAAGGTTGCTTTTTAGTTCTGAAGTTGAGAAAAAAATGGTTAAAGCCCTAAGAAAATTTACACAACATGTAATGGTGTTAGATGGAGGAGTAGTGTAGTATTAGACAGTAGGTTAAGAACCAAGGAAGTCAGGATTCAAATTCCAATGCTGCTTTTGTGACTTTAGGCAACCCATGTAAATGTCCTTTGGCTTGGGTACAAACTTAAATTGTAAGCCCTCTGGGGAAAGGGAGAATAACCTAGTGGACTTGAATGTCACTTACCTGAGTTATTGCTGGAAAAGTGTGAGCTAAATCTAATTCCCTTAGTCAGGGTTAGGGGTTCTCAATTCGGTCCTTGGGACAACCTACCCACTCAGGTGTTCAGGATACCCATAATGAACGTGCATGACAGATCTGAATACAACGCAGCTAGTAGATGCAAATTTCTCAGTGACTATATTTACAGTGGTGGAAATAAGTATTTGATCCCTTGCTGATTTTGTAAGTTTGCCCACTGACAAAGACATGAGCAGCCCATAATTGAAGGGTAGGTTATTGGTAACAGTGAGAGATAGCACATCACAAATTAAATCCGGAAAATCACATTGTGGAAAGTATATGAATTTATTTGCATTCTGCAGAGGGAAATAAGTATTTGATCCCCCACCAACCAGTAAGAGATCTGGCCCCTACAGACCAGGTAGATGCTCCAAATCAACTCGTTACCTGCATGACAGACAGCTGTCGGCAATGGTCACCTGTATGAAAGACACCTGTCCACAGACTCAGTGAATCAGTCAGACTCTAACCTCTACAAAATGGCCAAGAGCAAGGAGCTGTCTAAGGATGTCAGGGACAAGATCATACACCTGCACAAGGCTGGAATGGGCTACAAAACCATCAGTAAGACGCTGGGCGAGAAGGAGACAACTGTTGGTGCCATAGTAAGAAAATGGAAGAAGTACAAAATGACTGTCAATCGACAAAGATCTGGGGCTCCACGCAAAATCTCACCTCGTGGGGTATCCTTGATCATGAGGAAGGTTAGAAATCAGCCTACAACTACAAGGGGGGAACTTGTCAATGATCTCAAGGCAGCTGGGACCACTGTCACCACGAAAACCATTGGTAACACATTACGACATAACGGATTGCAATCCTGCAGTGCCCGCAAGGTCCCCCTGCTCCGGAAGGCACATGTGACGGCCCGTCTGAAGTTTGCCAGTGAACACCTGAATGATGCCGAGAGTGATTGGGAGAAGGTGCTGTGGTCAGATGAGACAAAAATTGAGCTCTTTGGCATGAACTCAACTCGCCGTGTTTGGAGGAAGAGAAATGCTGCCTATGACCCAAAGAACACCGTCCCCACTGTCAAGCATGGAGGTGGAAATGTTATGTTTTGGGGGTGTTTCTCTGCTAAGGGCACAGGACTACTTCACCGCATCAATGGGAGAATGGATGGGGCCATGTACCGTACAATTCTGAGTGACAACCTCCTTCCCTCCGCCAGGGCCTTAAAAATGGGTCGTGGCTGGGTCTTCCAGCACGACAATGACCCAAAACATACAGCCAAGGCAACAAAGGAGTGGCTCAGGAAGAAGCACATTAGGGTCATGGAGTGGCCTAGCCAGTCACCAGACCTTAATCCCATTGAAAACTTATGGAGGGAGCTGAAGCTGCGAGTTGCCAAGCGACAGCCCAGAACTCTTAATGATTTAGAGATGATCTGCAAAGAGGAGTGGACCAAAATTCCTCCTGACATGTGTGCAAACCTCATCATCAACTACAGAAGACGTCTGACCGCTGTGCTTGCCAACAAGGGTTTTGCCACCAAGTATTAGGTCTTGTTTGCCAGAGGGATTAAATACTTATTTCCCTCTGCAGAATGCAAATAAATTCATATACTTTCCACAATGTGATTTTCCGGATTTAATTTGTGATGTGCTATCTCTCACTGTTACCAATAACCTACCCTTCAATTATGGGCTGCTCATGTCTTTGTCAGTGGGCAAACTTACAAAATCAGCAAGGGATCAAATACTTATTTCCACCACTGTATAGTTATATTTGGTCATTTTACTATATCATTATGTAGTTAAAGTTTTAATAGTAAGCTGTACCTACTCTACACCGCTTTGGATGAATCTCTTCATAAAGCCAATTCATCTGCAGTCTGGTGTCCTTTAAATGAATTACCCACAGCAGGCAGCGCATCAGTCTCACATATTTTTTTCTTTACAATCAGTGCTAGTTTCATAAGCAGCATGTTTAGAAGAACTTTTAGAAATAATGGTAAAATTAGTTAGGGTCCCAAAATATTCTTGTAGGATTAAGATCTCTCTTGGAGATGTCCCCAATGGGAAACTAGTGCATGTTTGTATTGCAATCTTCAATGAAGTAAACCAAGTAGCTTAAAAGGTGTGGATCTGAGAGGCTACTGGGGAAGGGACAAAACAGCTTCTCAACATTCGTATTAGGCTGAACTAAGAAAGTTTTATATTGAGCCTAGAGGCTTATTTTCAAAGACTTACAAAGTCATATATATTACTATGTAACAGCACCTTAATGTCCTAAGGTACGGTTGAGCAGCAAAGTATGGGACTTGGCATGTATCAGATTCAGTTTTTACCACCTGAAGAGCTGTTAGCTGTGCACAGGGATCCAGTCCTACTCTGGAGTGGGCATCTTTCTTATGAAGGCGGATCCTGAGATATGTAAAGGGGACTACAGCTGTTAGAGGCAGCACAGGGAAGAGCAGTTAGGATGAGATAAAGGAGACCCGCTCTGCAAAGGTGCAATCACCGACATTTTATCCTCAATAATGTCAGATCTGGAGGACATCTACCGATCCACCTTTATAAGAAAGGTACCAAGACTACACGTTAGAGCTAATATCCTTTGCTCTCTAGCCGTCTTGTTCAAAAGTTCCCAAAGTCCTGGACAGCCAGGTTGTCAGCACGAGCCAAACACCACTCCAGAGAAGCCAATGCAGAAAGCAGCACCCAGCTTTCATTTTTTGATATGGCAGTACCAGCCTTTGATGATACATTTTAGGGAGGGATCTGAGTGCCACTAGACAGCAGGGAATTTTTTTTTTTCAGTTGGAGGGAGGGGAGAGGTGATGAAGGGGCCCCTGCACTACTAGGTAAATCTTTAAAATTACAATCATGGCAGGGGGAGCGAAGGTGTGGGCCACTAGATAAAAACTCATCAACCTTTTCTAATTTGAAGCACACTTGAGCTTCAGTTGGTGTACTGCAAGGGTTCATCAAATACTACATGATCATCAACTCCCACCAACAGGAAGGGAGTTGTAGTTTTTACCTGTGTGTGCCTCATTCTTCTGGATTCAGTCAGATGCCTGAACATATGGGACCAGCGACTGTTGTGAGATTGCAGAGCTTCACACAAGTTCAAACATCAGATTGAAACCAATGGAGGAGGCACATGGGTGCAGGCAGTGATGTGGGGCCTCAGCCATAAAGGTTGAGGCCCTCACCTGGCTATTTCCCCCCTGCACACTAGAGATCTGAGCCTCGGTGGCCCTTCCCCAGTCCTCCTTGAAGGGCCCTGGTAGTCTAGTGGCTTCTTTGGAGGCAAGAAAGAACCCTTCCCTGCTGCTGCTACTGTGCTGTTGCCACCATCGCCATTTTCTCAAAATGGCACCAGGCAGAGTAGCAGGAAAGAGATTCTTTCCTACCCCACAGCGACTAGTAGACTACCTGAGCCCCTCAAGGTGGGGGGACATCTGGGCTCTTGGGCACTGTCCAGTTGCCCGTATGGTCAGTCCAACCCTGAAAGTATGAAGTGGAAGGGTAATAATACCATATTTCAGGTGGGCAAAACTGGGATACTGACACTTGATCTCTGCAGTAAGCCGTTCATTTTGAGGCAATGGAGTTAAGCATCAGTGGCATCTGAACCTTATCTTTCCTGCTTCTCAGCTCCTCCTACTCTTCCACCCTTATGCCTAGCAACACCCCTCATTGTTAACACCAAGGCACACTAGCTCTACATTTATCATGCATTTTAGAATCCTGTGCACCCATGTCTACTGCAGGAATTTTCTGCAGACGTAGCCATTAATGAGCCCTGTAAACCTAAGGATCGGACTCCTCCAGTGATAGCATTCATTAATTCAGGCCTTCTTTCGTTATTTTCTACAGCTAAGTATGGTCCTTCCCCTTCCCACAGCAATAAATACTCCCCCCCCCCAGCACACTTTAAGCATCCTTTTACCCTTTCCCCCCAACACAACTTAAGCATCCTTTCACCCCCCCGCCCCCCAGCACCCTTTAAGCGTCCTTTTACCCCCTCCCCCCAGCACACCTTAAGCGTCCTTTTACCCCTTCCCCCCCAACACACCTTAAGCATCCTTCCACCCCCTCCCCCCAGCACCCTTTAACCCCCTCCCCCCAGCACACCTTAAGCATCCTTTTACCCCCTCCCCCAGCACACCTTAAGCGTCCTTTTACCCCTTCCCCCAACGCACCTTAAGCATCCTTTCACCCCCCCTCCCCCAAGCACCCTTTAACCCCCTCCCCCCGGCACACCTTAAGCATCCTTTTACCCCTCCCCCAGCACACCTTAAGCGTCCTTTTACCCCTTCCACCAACACACCTTAAGCATCCTTTCACCCCCCTCCCCCAAGCACCCTTTAACCCCCTCCCCCAGCACACCTTAAGCGTCCTTTTACCCCTTCCAACGCACCTTAAGCATCCTTTCACCCCCCCTCCCCCAAGCACCCTTTAATCCCCTCCCCCCAGCACACCTTAAGCGTCCTTTTACCTCTTCCCCCAGCACCCTTTAAGCATCCTTTTACCCCCTCCCCCAGCACACCTTAAGCATCCTTTCACCCCCTCCCCCCCAGCACACCTTAAGTATCCTTTACCCCCCCCCCAGCACACCTTAAGCGTCCTTTTACCCCTTCCCCCCAGCACCCTTTAAGCATCCTTTTACCCCCTCCCCCAGCACACCTTAAGAGTCCTTTTACCCCTTCTCCCCAACACACCTTACGCATCCTTTTATCCCCTCCTCCCAGCACACCTTATGCATCCTTTTACCCCTGCCCCCCAGCACAATTTAAGCGTCCTTTTACCCCTCCCCCCAGCACACCTTAAGCATCCTTTCACCCCCTCCCCCCAGCACCCTTTACCCCCCTCCCCCAGCACACCTTAAGCATCCTTTTACCCCCTCCCCCAGCACACCTTAAGCGTCCTTTTACCCCTTCCCCCCAACGCACCTTTAGCAACCTTTCACCCCCGCTCCCCCCAGCACCCTTTAAATTCCTCCCCCCAACACACCTTAAGCATCCTTTTACCCCCTCCCCCCCAGCACACCTTAAGCATCCTTTTACCCCTTCCCCCCAACGCACCTTAAGCATCCTTTCACCCCCCTCCCCCTGCACACCTTAAGCGTCCTTTTACCTCTTCCCCCAGCACCCTTTAAGCATCCTTTTACCCCCTCCCCCCAGCACACCTTAAGCGTCCTTCTACCCCTTCCCCCAACACACCTTAAGCATCCTTTCACCCCCCTCCCCCCAGCACCCTTTAACCCCCTCCCCCAGCACACCTTACGCATCCTTTCACCCCCTCCCCCCCAGCACACCTTAAGCGTCCTTCTACCCCTTCCCAACACACCTTCAGCATCCTTTCACCCCCTCCCCCAGCACACCTTAAGCGTCCTTTTACCCCTTCCCCCCAGCACACCTTAAGCGTCCTTTTACCCCTTCCCCCCAACGCACCTTAAGCAACCTTTCACCCCCGCTCCCCCCAGCACCCTTTAAATTCCTCCCCCCAGCACACCTTAAGCGTCCTTTTACCCCTTCCCCCAGCACACTTTAAGCATCCTTTTACCCCCTCCCCCCAGCACACCTTAAGCATCCTTTTACCCCCTCCCTCCCAGCACACCTTAAGCATCCTTTTACCCCTTCCCCCCCAACGCACCTTAAGCATCCTTTCACCCCCCTCCCCCAGCACACCTTAAGCGTCCTTTTACCTCTTCCCCCAGCACCCTTTAAGCATCCTTTTACCCCCTCCCCCCCAGCACACCTTAAGTGTCCTTTTACCCCCTCCCCCCAGCACACCTTAAGCGTCCTTCTACCCCTTCCCCCCAACACACCTTAAGCATCCTTTCACCCCTTCCCCCAACACACCTTAAGCATCCTTTCACCCCCCTCCCCCCAGCACCCTTTAACCCCCTCCCCCAGCACACCTTACGCATCCTTTCACCCCCTCCCCCCCAGCACACCTTAAGCGTCCTTTTACCCCTTCCCCCAACACACCTTAAGCATCCTTTCACCCCCTCCCCCCCAGCACCCTTTAACCCCCTCCCCCAGCACACCTTACGCATCCTTTTACCCCCTCCCCCAGCACACCTTAAGCCTCCTTTTACCCCTTCCCCCAACGCACCTTAAGCATCCTTTCACCCGCCTCCCCCCAGCACACCTTAAGCGTCCTTTTACCTCTTCCCCCAGCACCCTTTAAGCATCCTTTTACCCCCTCCCCCCAGCACACCTTAAGCGTCCTTTTACCCCCTCCCCCCAGCACACCTTAAGCGTCCTTCTACCCCTTCCCCCCAACACACCTTAAGCATCCTTTCACCCCTTCCTCCAACACACCTTAAGCATCCTTTCACCCCCCTCCCCCCAGCACCCTTTAACCCCCTCCCCCAGCACACCTTACGCATCCTTTCACCCCCCTCCCCCCAGCACCCCTTAAGCGTCCTTTTACCTCCTCCCCCAGCACCCTTTAAGCATCCTTTTACCCCCTCCCCCCAGCACACCTTAAGTGTCCTTTTACCCCCTCCCCCCAGCACACCTTAAGCGTCCTTCTACCTCTTCCCAACACACCTTCAGCATCCTTTCACCCCCTCCACCCAGCACACCTTAAGCATCCTTTCACCCCCGCTCCCCCCAGCACCCTTTAACCCCCTCCCCCAGCAAACCTTAAGCGTCCTTTTACCCCCTCCCCCCCAGCACACTTGAAGCATCCTTTTACCCCCTCCCCCCCAGCACACCTTAACCATCCTTTCACCCCTTCCCCAACACACCTTAAGCATCCTTTCACCCCCCTCCCCCCCAGCACACTTTAAGCATCCTTTTACCCCCTCCCCCCAGCACACCTTAAACATCCTTTCACCCCCTCCCCCCAGCACAACTTAAGTGTCTTTTTACCCCTTCCCACCAACACACCTTAAGCATCCTTTCACCCCCTCCACCCAGCACACCTTAAGCATCCTTTCACCCCCTCCCCCAGCACACCTTAAGCGTCCTTTTACCCCTTCCCCCCAGCACACCTTAAGCGTCCTTTTACCCCTTCCCCCCAACGCACCTTAAGCAACCTTTCACCCCCGCTCCCCCCAGCACCCTTTAAATTCCTCCCCCCAGCACACCTTAAGCGTCCTTTTACCCCTTCCCCCAGCACACTTTAAGCATCCTTTTACCCCCTCCCCCAGCACACCTTAAGCATCCTTTTACCCCCTCCCTCCCAGCACACCTTAAGCATCCTTTTACCCCTTCCCCCCCAACGCACCTTAAGCATCCTTTCACCCCCCTCCCCCAGCACACCTTAAGCGTCCTTTTACCTCTTCCCCCAGCACCCTTTAAGCATCCTTTTACCCCCTCCCCCCAGCACACCTTAAGTGTCCTTTTACCCCCTCCCCCCAGCACACCTTAAGCGTCCTTCTACCCCTTCCCCCCAACACACCTTAAGCATCCTTTCACCCCTTCCCCCAACACACCTTAAGCATCCTTTCACCCCCCTCCCCCCAGCACCCTTTAACCCCCTCCCCCAGCACACCTTACGCATCCTTTCACCCCCTCCCCCCCAGCACACCTTAAGCGTCCTTTTACCCCTTCCCCCAACACACCTTAAGCATCCTTTCACCCCCTCCCCCCAGCACCCTTTAACCCCCTCCCCCAGCACACCTTACGCATCCTTTTACCCCCTCCCCCAGCACACCTTAAGCCTCCTTTTACCCCTTCCCCCAACGCACCTTAAGCATCCTTTCACCCGCCTCCCCCCAGCACACCTTAAGCGTCCTTTTACCTCTTCCCCCAGCACCCTTTAAGCATCCTTTTACCCCCTCCCCCCAGCACACCTTAAGCGTCCTTTTACCTCCTCCCCCCAGCACACCTTAAGCGTCCTTCTACCCCTTCCCCCCAACACACCTTAAGCATCCTTTCACCCCTTCCTCCAACACACCTTAAGCATCCTTTCACCCCCCTCCCCCCAGCACCCTTTAAACCCCCTCCCCCAGCACACCTTACGCATCCTTTCACCCCCCTCCCCCCAGCACCCCTTAAGCGTCCTTTTACCTCCTCCCCCAGCACCCTTTAAGCATCCTTTTACCCCCTCCCCCCAGCACACCTTAAGTGTCCTTTTACCCCCTCCCCCAGCACACCTTAAGCGTCCTTCTACCTCTTCCCAACACACCTTCAGCATCCTTTCACCCCCTCCACCCAGCACACCTTAAGCATCCTTTCACCCCCGCTCCCCCCAGCACCCTTTAACCCCCTCCCCCAGCAAACCTTAAGCGTCCTTTTACCCCCTCCCCCCCAGCACACTTGAAGCATCCTTTTACCCCCTCCCCCCCAGCACACCTTAACCATCCTTTCACCCCTTCCCCAACACACCTTAAGCATCCTTTCACCCCCTCCCCCCCAGCACACTTTAAGCATCCTTTTACCCCCCTCCCCCAGCACACCTTAAACATCCTTTCACCCCCTCCCCCCAGCACAACTTAAGTGTCTTTTTACCCCTTCCCACCAACACACCTTAAGCATCCTTTACCCCCTCCCCCCAGCACACCTTAAGCATCCTTTCACCCCCTCCCCCCAGCACAACTTAAGTGTCTTTTTACCCCTTCCCACCAACACACCTTAAGCATCCTTTACCCCCCTCCCCCCAGCACACCTTACGCATCCTTTTACCCCCTCCCCCAGCACACCTTACGCATCCTTTTACCCCCTCCCCACAGCACACCTTACGCATCCTTTCACCCCCTCCCCCCAGCACCCTTTAAGTATCCTTTTACCTCCTCCCCCAGCACACCCTAAGTATCCTATTACCCCTTCCCCCCAGCACACCTTAAGCATCCTTTCACCCCCTCCCCCCAGCACACCTTAAGCATCCTTTAACCCCCCTCCCCCAGCACACCTTAAGCGTCCTTTCACCCCCCTCCCCCCAGCACACCTTAAGCGTCCTTTCACCCCTCCCCCCAGCACCCTTTAAGTATCCTTTTACCTCCTCCCCCCAGCACACCCTAAGTATCCTATTACCCCTTCCCCCCAGCACACCTTAAGCATCCTTTCACCCCCTCCCCCCAGCACACCTTACGCATCCTTTTACCCCCTCCCCCAGCACACCTTACGCATCCTTTTACCCCCTCCCCACAGCACACCTTACGCATCCTTTCACCCCCTCCCCCCAGCACAACTTAAGTGTCTTTTTACCCCTTCCCACCAACACACCTTAAGCATCCTTTACCCCCTCCCCCCAGCACACCTTAAGCATCCATTCACCCCCTCCCCCCCAGCACCCCTTAGGTATCCTTTCACCCCTTCTCCCCAGCACACCTTAAGCACCCTTTCACCCCCTCCCTCGTGTGCCCACATTGTGAGTCAGCTCTTTCGGGGAGGCGCCAGGCGGCCCTGAAAAGGGCCTTTGTGTTGGGGGTCTCCCCCCTCTAATACTCCTGCGACTGCTGCGACATCTTCTTGCCGCCCTTGGGGTGGGCAGTGGGCGCGGCCGAGCCCCCCGTCTTCTTAGGTAGGAGCACGGCCTGGATGTTGGGCAGGACGCCGCCTTGGGCGATGGTGACGCCGCCCAGCAGCTTGTTCAGCTCCTCGTCGTTGCGGACAGCCAGCTGCAGGTGTCGCGGGATAATGCGCGTCTTCTTGTTGTCCCGGGCCGCGTTGCCCGCCAGCTCCAGGATTTCGGCCGTCAGGTACTCCAGCACGGCGGCCAAGTACACCGGGGCCCCGGCGCCCACCCGCTCCGCGTAGTTGCCCTTGCGCAAGAGGCGGTGCACGCGGCCGACGGGGAACTGCAGGCCAGCGCGGGACGAGCGCGACTTGGCTTTGGCGCGAGCCTTCCCTCCGGTCTTTCCTCTGCCAGACATGGCTGTGAAATTAGGAGCTCGAGCGCAGCGCTAAGGATTTGAACACAAGCGAGCAGCACGTGATCCTCGGGCCGAGGCTGCCGGGAAGGGTAGTTCAGCGCCGCTCACGATGCCAGCAGCCTGCGGACGCCGGGACCACTGATCCCAGAGCGCCCTGCGACAGCTTCCGCTCAGAGGGCGGTTTAGGCGCCTTTAGCTTTGAATGAAGGCGCGCGCGGGCGCTGTTCTAACCGCCGACTCGGCCTTACCTTTCTTGGCTTTTTCAATTGAAGGGAAGGGGCTCTACCTTGATCCAGATGTTAAAAGCCCCGCTCGCTTCACTGGGGGACTCGGAGATCCCGGAGCAATGGCGCCTTTACCTCCTAGACTCTCGTATCCTAACGTAGAGTACAAAGGGAACAAGGTAGATTAAAAAAAAAAAAACAACAACAAAACCTATGACTTAATTTGCCTACCCATTCCATATACTATCCCTACTTCTCCCGCACAGAGTTTTACATTTCTCATAAGTACATAACATTTCTGAGGCGCTACTAGGGTTACGCAGCGCTGTACAGTTTAACAAAAAGGACAGTCCCTGCTCAAAGGAGCTTACAATCTAAAGGACGAAATGTCAAGTTGGTGTAGTCTAGATTTCCTGAATAGAGGTGTAGTGGTTAGGTGTTTAGGCAACATTGAAGAGGTGGGCTTTGAACATGGGTAGGGAGGGGGCCTGGCGTATGGGCTCAGGGAGTTTGTTCCAAGCATGGGGTGAGGCAGAAAGGGCAGAGCCTGGAGTTGGCAGTGGTGGAGAAGGGTACTGAAAGGAGGGATTTGTCTTGAGAGCGGAGGTTACGGGTAGGAACGTAAGGGGAGATGAGGGTAGAGAGGTAAGGAGGGGCTGCAGATCGAGTGCATTTGTAGGTAAGCTTGAATTGAATGCGGTACCTGATTGGAAGCCAGTGAAGTGACCTGAGGAGAGGGGTGATACGAGTATATCGGTTCTGGCGGAATATAAGACGTGCAGCAGAGTTCTGAACAGATTGAAGGGGGGATAGATGGCTAAATGGGAGGCCAGTGAGGAGTAAGTTGCAATAGTCAAGGCGAGAGGTAATGAGAGAGTGGATGAGAGTTCTGGTGGTGTGCTCAGAGAGGAAAGGGCGAATTTTGCTGATGTTATAGAGAAAGCCGAGACCTGTCGCTTCTTCTATCTGCTGGATATGCGCAGAGAAGGAGAGGGAGGAGTTAAAGATGACTCCGAGGTTGCGGGCAGATGAGACGGGGAGGATGAGGGTGTTATCAACTGAGATAGAAAGTGGAGGAAGAGGAGAAGTGGGTTTTAGTGGAAAGACAATGAGCTCGGTCTTCGACATGTTCAGTTTCAGGTGGCGGTTGGACATCCAGGCAGCAATGTCGGATAAGCAGGCTGATACCTTTGCCTGGGTCTCCACGGTGATGTCTGGTGTGGAGAGATACAGCTGGGTGTCATCAGCATAGAGATGATACTGGAAACCATGAGATGAGATCAGCGAGCCCAGGGAGGAGGTGTAGATTGAGAAGAGAAGGGGTCCAAGGACCGATCCCTGGGGAACACCAACAGATAAGGGGATGGGGGTGGAGGAAGATCCATGAGAGTGAACTTTGAAGGTGCGGTGGGAGAGATAGGAGGAGAACCAGGAGAGGACAGAGCCCTGGAACCCAAATGAGGATAGTGTAGCAAGAAGTAAGTTGTGATTGACAGTGTCAAAAGCGGCGGATAGGTCGAGGAGGATGAGGATGGAGTAATGACCTTTGGATTTGGCAAGGAATAGGTCATTACAGACTTTAGATAGTGCCGTTTCTGTCGAGTGTAGAGGGCAAAAGCCGGATTGAAGCAGATCGAGGATGGCGTGAGAGGAGAGAAAATCAAGGCAATGGCTGTGAACGGCGCGCTCAAGTATCTTGGAGAGGAAGGGCAGGAGGGAAATGGGATGGTAGTTGGAGGGACAGGTAGGGTCCAGTGAAGGTGTTTTGAAGAGAGGTGTGACTACAGCGTGCTTGAAGGTGTCAGGGACAGTGGCAGTGGCTATAGCAACATAACTGTTGCTATAGCCTAGAGGAGTAGCCTAGTGGTTAGTGCAGTGGACTTTGATCCTGGGGAACTGAGTTCAATTCCCACTGCAGCTCCTTGTGACTGTGGGCAAGTCTCTTAACCCTCCATTGCCCCTGGTACAAAATAAGTACCTGAATATAGTAAACTGCTTTGAATGTAGTTGCAAAAACCTCAGAAAGGCTGTATATCAAGTCCCATTTCCCCCTATACTGCAACAGACCAAAGGTCCATCAAGCCCAGCATCCTGTTTCCAACAGTGGCCAATCCAGGTTACTTACAAGTACCCGGCAGGATCCCAAAACAGTACAATACAATTTATGTTGCTTATCCTAGAAATAAGCAGTGGACTTTCCCCAAGTCCATCTTAATAATGGACTATGGCCTTTTACATAGTAACATAGTAGATGACGGCAGAAAAAAAAACCTGCACGGTCCATCCTGTCTGCCCAACAAGATAAACTCATATGTGCTACTTTTTGTGTATACCCTACCTTGATTTGTACCTGTCCTCTTCAGGGCACAGACCGTATAAGTCTGCCCAGCACTATCCCCGCCTCCCAACCACCAGCCCCGCCTCCCACCACTGGCTCTGGCACAGACCGTATAAGTCTGCCCAGCATTATCCCCGCCTCCCAACCACCAGTCCCGCCTCCCAGCACCGGCTCTGGCACAGACCGTATAAGTCTGCCCAGCACTATCCCCGCCTCCCACCACCAGCTTTGCCACCCAATCTCTGCTAAGCTCCTGAGGATCCACTCCTTCTGAACAGGATTCCTTTATGTTTATCCCACACATGTTTGAATTCCGTTACTGTTTTCATTTCCACCACCTCCTGCGGGAGGGCATTCCAAGCATCCACTACTCTCTCTGTGAAGAAATACTGTGTGAGAATACATAGGTCTGCTGGTCCTCAGAGAATTCAACAATTATCCAGGTACTTGAAACTTGAATTACCTTACATACCAACAACCAGGCAAGCAAGAACAGGGAGACAAAGGAGAAATTAGATCGTACTGCTAACTTACTTTCCTCGATTCTTTCCAGACCATTCCTGACTATTGGGCAATATGCACAACCACCAGCAGAGGGAGACTGACAGCTACTGATTCTGGACTAGAGAGTTGCATGGGGACAGAAATGCAACCCATCCCTGCCGGAATCAAACCCAACCCTGCTCATCCTCGGCAGAATCTAACCCGTCCCCATATCTAATCTCCGCCCCCGCCCGACCCCATAAAAAAAGGAAGCGCTGAGTGGATTGGACAGGGGGCACACAATGCAGAGTAATACATTTAAAACAAATCAGAGAAAATATTTCTTCACTCATTAATATACTGAATCTTAGAAAAAGGGCAATAAATACATAAAACAAACTGAAGTTTTTTCCCCACACTAAAATAGAGAATTATTGGTCACCCAATAATTGGTCACCCAAAGAGCACAATGCCCTCAACAAAAGAAACAAGTGGGTATGCTAATGCTTTAGCTGCAGTAAAACAGCTCACAAACAGCCAGTTCCCACCATGAGAGAAATAAACTGCCTATACACATATAAAAAATAAAAATAGTCAGCTGAGCTCACCTCTGTGCAGTTCTGTTCTGTGGATACCGAGGTCTGGCAGTGCCTGGAAGACTCACTACATACAACTTGAGCAAATCCGGGTGAAAATGTGCAAGTGCTCGTCAAGGACGTCCCTTTTTTTTTTTAGATTATGGATGAAAGACATCTAAGTGTTAGGCGCTCAAGTCCCACCTTCGCTATGCCTCCCACACCCCATTGAAATTTGGCCATCCCTGCGATGGAGCAGTTAAGTACACCCAAAATGGACGTTTCTCTAAGAAGGACATCCACGCGCCTTTGCTATGCCCGGCACCCCCCCGTTGAAATATTTGGCCGTCCCTGCAATGGAGCAGTTAAGGACACCCAAAATGGACGCTTCTTTTAAGAAGTTATCCAAATCTTTTTAAAACCCCACTAAGTTGTTTTTTTTTTTAACCACATTCTCTGGCAACGAATTCCAGAGTTTAATTACACATTGAGTGAAGAAACATTTTCTTCGATTCGTCTTAAATTTACTACTTTGTAACTTAATCGCATGCCCCCTAGTCCTAGGATTTTTGGAAAGCGTAAACGGACACTTCACATCTACCCATTCCACTCCACTCTATTTTATAGACCTCTATCATATCTCCCCTCAGCTGCCTTTTCTCCAAGCTGAAGAGCCCTAGCCGCTTTAGCCTTTCCTCATAGGGAAGTCGTCCCATCCCCTTTATCATTTTCATCGCCCTTCTCTGCACCTTTTTTAATTCTACTATATCTTTTTTGGGATGCGGCGACCAGAATTCAACATAATATTCGAGGTGCGGTCACACCATGGAGCGATACAAAGGCATTATAACATCCTCAATTTTGTTTTCCATGCCTTTCCTAATAATACCTAACATACTATTTGCTTTCTTAGCCGCAGCAGCACACTTAGCAGAAGGTTTCAATGTATCATCAACGACGACACCTAGATCCCTTTCTTGGTCCATGACTCCTAACGTGGAAGCTTGCATGAAGTAGCTATAATTCGGGTTCCTCTTTCCCACATGCATCACTTTGCACTTGCTCACATTAAACATCATTTGCCATTTAGACACCCAGTCTTGTAGGATCCTTTTATAATTTTTCACAATCCTCCTGTAATTTAACGACTTTGAATAACTTTGTGTCATCAGCAAATTACCTCACTAGTTACTCCCATCTCTAGGTCATTTATAAATATGTTAAAAAGCAGCGGTCCCAACACAGACCCCTGGGGAACCCCACTAAATACCCTTCTCCATAGAGAATACTGACCATTTAACCCTAATCTCTGTTTTCTATCTTTTAACCAGGTTTTAATCCACAATAGAACACTAGCTCCTATCCCATGACTCTCCAATGTCCTCTGGAGTCTTCCATGAGGTACTTTGTCAAATGCCTTCAGAAAATCCAGATACACAATATCAACCGGCTCACCTTTATCCACGTTTGTTCACTCCTTCAAAGAAATGTAGTAGATTGGTGAGGCAAGGTTTTCCTTCACTAAATCCATGTTGACTTTGTCTCATTAATCCATGCTTTTGAATATGCTCTGTAATTTTGTTCTTAATAATAGTCTCTACCATTTTGCCCGGCACCGACGTAAGACTCACCGGTCTATAATTTTCCGGATCTCCTCTGGAACGTTTTTTAAAAATCGGTGTTTCATTGGCCACCCTCCAATCTTCCGGTACCACACTCGATTTTAAGAAGAAATTACATATTACTAACAATAGCTCCGCAAGCTCATTTTTCAGTTCTGTCAGTACTCTGGGTTGAATACCATCCGCCCCAGATTTGCTACTGTTAAGTTTGTAGAACTGCCCCATTACATCCTCCAAGTTTACAGAGAATTCATTAAGTTTCTCCGACTCGTCAGCTTCGAATACCATTTCTGGCACCGGTATCCCACCCAGATCTTCCTCGGTGAAAACCGAAGCAAAGAATACATTTAATCTGTCCGCTATGGCTTTGTCTTCCCTGTTCGCCCCTTTTACTCCTCGGTCATCTAGCAGTCCAACCGATTCTTTTGCCAGCTTCCTGTTTTAATATACCTAAAAAAATTTTTACTATGTGTTTTTGCCTCCGACGCAATCTTTTTTTCAAAGTCCCTCTTAGCCTTCCTTATCAGCAGTTTGCATTTGACTTGACATTCCTTATGCTGTTTATTATTTTTAGTCGGTTCCTTCCATTTTCTGAAGGATTTTCCTTTAGCTCTAATAGCTTCCTTCACCTCACTTTTTAACCACACCGGCTGTCGTTTGGTCTTCCGCCCTCCTTTTTTTAATACTCGGAATATATTTGGCCTGGGCTTCCAGGATGTTTTTGAACAGCATGATGTAAATTTTTGACCCTCGCAGTCGCTCCTCTAAGCGTTTTCTTCACCGTTCTTCTCATTTTATCATAGTCTCCTTTTTTAAAGTTAAACGCTAACGTATTTGATTTCCTATGTATACTTACTTCATGCGCTCCACTAAGGACTAGGTCTAGAATTTTTCCTTCTCATCGGCTCCTGTACCTCCCTAGCGTGCCCCAATGTTACATTTACCCAGTCAATATCGGGGTAATTGAAATCACCCATTATTATTGTGTTGCCCAGTTTGTTTGTGTGTCTAATTTCCTTTAACATTTCTGCATCCGTCTGTTCATCGTGGCCAGGTGGACGGTAGTACACTCCTATCACTATCTTTTTTCCCCTTTACACATGGAATTTCAATCCAGTGATTTCAAGAAGTTTTGTTTCTTGCAGAAGTTTTAATCTATTTGATTCAAGGCTCTCGTTAATATACAATGCTACCCCTCCACCAATTCGATCCACCCTATCACTACGATATAATTTGTAACCCGGTATGACAGTGACCTACTGGTTATCCTCCTTCCACCAGGTCTCAGAGATGCCTATTATATCTAATTTTTCATTTAGTGCAATATATTCTAACTCCCATCTTATTTCTTAGGCTCCTGGCATTCACATATAGACATTTCAAAGTATATTTATTGTTCCTATTTACATGATGCTTAGTACTTGACAGTATTGATTTGCAGTCTTTTGTCTGATTTTTGTTTAAGGACACCTGATCTACTATGGTCTCTTTTGCAACCTCACTATCAGGATACCCTATCTTCCCTGTTTTGGTGTTATCTTTGAAAGATACCTTATCCTGAACCATGCGCTTTTGAGCGACTGTCGGCCTTCCCCCCTTTCTAGCTGCTCTATCTCCTTTTTAAATGCCGCCAGCAGCCTGGTCCCACCCTGGTTAAGGTGGAGCCCATCCCTTCGGAATAGGCTCCCCCTTGCCAAGAATATTGTCCAGTTCCTAACCAATCTAAAACCCTCCTCCCTGCACCATCATCTCATCCACGCATTGAGACTCCGGAGTTCTGCTTGTCTCTTGGGCCCTGTGCGTGGAACAGGTAGCATTTCAGAAAATGCTACCCTAGAGGATCTGGATTTGAGCTTTCTACCTAAGAGCCTAAATTTGGCTTCCAGAACCTCTCTCCCACATTTTCCTATGTCATGGTGAAACGTGAGGTCCTCCACCTTCACACCAGGCAGGCAAGTCACCAATCAATCCTCACATCCACCAGCCACCTCTATGCCTAATGATTGATTCACCAACTAGAACAGCTGTCCTAACCTTTCCCTCCCGGTCAGCACTTGGAGACGTATCCTCAGTGCGAGAGGATAATACATCCCCTGGTGGGCAGGTCCTGGCTACAGGAGTACTTCCTTCTTCACCAGGGTGATGCTCTCCTTCTAGGAGACCTCCCTCCTCCAAGGTAGCACAAAGGCTACCAGACTGGAGGTGGGACTTCTTTACAACATCCCTGTAGGTCTCCTCTATGTACCTCTCTGTCTCCCTCAGCTCCACCAAGTCTGCTACTCTAGCCTCAAGAGAACAGACATGTTCTCTGAGAGCTAGGAGCTCTTTGCATCGGGCACACACATATGACATCTCACCAACTGGGAGATAATCATACATGTGACACTCAATGCAAAAGACTGGATAGTACCCCCCTCGCTGCTGGACTGCTGACTCCATCTTAGTGTTTTTGAGTTTTTCAATAATTTAAAACTTGCTACAGTATTAAGGATATTAGCCTAATATAAAAGTGTCTTTTAGTTTATATAGTATATTGCATGATTTATTTAGTGTTTCCTTCTTACATGGTAATGAAATGTATTTAAAACGCTGTAAGAGCTCACCTTGCTTGTTACCCTAAATCACAATAACTGACTATAAACTAATTCAGAGAGCTTACCCCAATGAAAAATCTTAACTGAGGGATCCTGTCATCCTCCTCTAGATCACTGAAGGCCCCTTCTGACCTCCAGGAGGTTATAACCTCCCAAGTTATCAGCCCAGGCAATCCTGGGGCGTTTAGCCATAGAGGAAGCTTGAGCAGGCAGGACTCTATCCCTCCCAGGCCCTTAACACCCACACAAACTCAGGAGGAAAAGTGCACGTCCCCCTCGAGTGCCAAAGATAAGCCAGAGTGTTTCACTGACAAGATGCAGAGGGACATCAGACGCATGGGCCATGTCAGAAATGGTGACGGTTCCCACCAAAAGCATCCCCGAAGGAACAGACACTGCCTCCGCAGCCAACTGAGGGATACTCTTCCACAGCGTGATCCTTACCAGACCCCTCTGAAGCAACAAGCACTGCCAACTTTGGCTCCCCACACAACTTAATAGCTGCCCTTCCACAACTGCACACTTTACAGTGCTTAAGCTTCAACAAACTCATGGCTGCTGGAATACTGCCAGACCATGGGACCACAGCATGGGAGCGAACTAGGACTACCCACAGAACTCAGTCGTGAAGGACCACACTGCTACAGCACTGGGCTCTTGCCTATGTCTTCTTTCTTTTTTTTTTCCACAGAAACAGAAAAAGTGCTGTAGACTAGAGAAGGCACTCAAGGCTGCAACTCACATTACAGCAGAGGCACAACTGTCTACCCAGAAAGAAGTCAGAGAGGGGGAGAGACCAGGACCCAGCCACTCAGGTATAAAACCCCATAGCTAGCAGGCTCAGAAATAGAACAGTTGGTGCCCCCCCCCCCCCCCCCCCCCATATGAGGTAAATCAGACCAGAATTCACTAAAGACTCCAGAAGTAAGGGATACCCCTATCCCCTTTGGGGCCTACTGGACAGGCACAGCCTGCAGGTCCACCATCTGATGAAGACTAAGAACAAAACTGGCAACTGCACAGGGATTTTATACAAGTTAAAGTTTGAGTGTTCTCAGTCTCCGTCTGCTGGTAGGCGGTCATAACCCACATGTTAGTGTCTGGACTAGAGTTGCACAGGGACAGAAATTTTACCGAGCCCCACTGGAATCTCCTCTATCCGCACCTGTCCTTGCAAGTAATCCCCACCCATCCCTTGAACATAAATAACCCGACTTGTGGGAAAATAACCCAACTTAACAGTAGCCCAGGTCGATAACTTCCCCTCTCTGTGCTTATGGGGATTTCAATGCTATTGACCTGCGTCCAGTTCCACGGGAGCCCCGTAGACCTTGAGGGGATCCCTGCTAACCCCATTCAGCTCTGTAGTCTGGACCAGTTTGGCATGGCCGACAAAGAAAGGGCTCCATTCCAGTCACTGAACAGTTCAAAAAAAGTCTTCATCACCATACCAGCACGAAAAGTGACTTATCTGACAGTTGTTTAGCAGTGAACCCAAATAGAACATACTTTTCGTGCTGGTACAATTGTGTTTATGAAGACTGAGTGGAAAAATATTCCCTGTTTGTTTAAAAGTATTTCCGTGAGGGGTATAGGCTGGGAGACCCCTCCTGCACACAGAGAGATAATTGCCAGGTGCTCAAAAAATGCTTGAGGATATGTGATGGTCCTTAAGGTGGTGACATGGAACGTGGGAGGTATCTCATCACCGATTAAACGGCAGAAGATCCTCCAAGCACTTCATAAGCAACAGGTATCGGTAGCAATGCTTCAGGAAACACACTTAACAGCCAAAGAACATGAGAAATTATGTCGATGGTGGGTAGGATCATATTATGATTCATCAGCACTGGGGAAAAAAGCAGGGGTAATAATACTGATCAAGAAAGGGATCCATATCGTTACCCATAAGATCATAGCAGATAAAGAAGGAAGATATGTGTTGGCACACCTGACAATAGAACGTCAACCCATGGTTTTGTGCAATATCTATGCTCCAAACACTTATAACAAAACATTTTATAAAAAACTTCTACATCACCTAACAGGTCTAGAAGGAGTTCCCCTGCTGTTAGGGGGAGATTTCAATGAAGTAGGAGATCCCAACTTGGACAGGTCACATGGGGATAAAAAGAGGAGAGCGGGAGCAGAATCTAGAGGAATTGGGCTACTGAGTGGGGTCCTTGACCTGGTGGATGTGTGGAGAACCTTACACCCGTTGGAACGAGATTACACCCACCTGTCCCGGGCGCACGACACCATGTCGAGGATCGACTATATTTTTATCTCCCGTTCACTATTTACAAAAATTCGCAAGGCGGAAATAGGACCCATAAAAATATCAGACCATGCAATGGTAATGGTCTTATGGGAACCCACAGAGAGTAAGGCTAGCACATACCAATGGAAGTTCCCTACAAGGTTATATAAAGACAGAAAATTTCGGGAATTTATACTAGCCAAATATAGACAGTTTCAAGACACTAATCAGGAGCATAGGGCGACCCCCATATTATACTGGGACACAGCAAAGGCAGTATTAAGGGGTGAGATTATTGCGTATACTAGCCACCAGAAAAAGATATGGGAAAAGGAACTGCAAAGGTTAGAAAAAGAAATCACCCGCTTGAGACGCGAGTATGGACGCCATCATGATATACAGCTGAAAGTTAAGCTTTTAGAAATGCAGCAAACACTGAATGAAAGAATACACGATAAAACACAAAAAAATTATATGTATTATAGGTATCAATTATACAAATATGCAAATAAAAGTGGTAGGATGATGGCCAGGATGGCAAACCCAAGACAAGGAAATTATAAGATAAACGCGTTATATTCTTCAGAAGGGGTGTTAGAAAATAAAGATGAGTGTATAAATCGTATCATGCAAAAATATTATCAGAGGCTTTATGCTTCACCTGACCCGCCCCCGATGGATAGTGAGATTTACCTGGCGGGACAGGAGCTCCCGCAGATGGACACACAAAGTCTGGCCATGTTAAATGCTCCCATGTCAACAGAGGAGGTATCATGGGCAATACAGCAAGCGCCACTAGGGAAGGCCCCAGGCCCTGATGGATATAGGGGAGAATTATATAAATTGATGGAGGAAATAGTAGAACCCCTTACCGCAATGTTTAACATGATAGTGCAAGAGCAACGAATGCCCACGTCACTACGAACAGCACAGATTATAGTACTTCCAAAACCAGGAAAAGATGTACAAAAGCCTGAATCATACAGACCTATTTCGCTACTAAATTTTGAAGCAAAATTGTTTGCAAAAGTCCTGGCAAATCGTTTGTCCCGAATATTACCAGATGTTATAGAAGAATCACAGGTAGGGTTTGTACAGGGCAGAACTATTACTAAAAATGTAAGAAAGATATTGGTAACATTAGAGGAGGTATTTATAAAGGACACGCCCTCAATATTAGTAAGTTTCGATGCCGAAAAGGCGTTCGATAGGGTGGTCTGGGATTTTTTATTTGGCACACTAGATGCATATGGCATAAGAGGATTATTCCAGGACGCAATCAAAGCCTTATATTATCTTCCACAGGCCCAGGTATGGGTTAATGGAATATTATCCCCATCATTCTCTGTCCATAGAGGGACCAGGCAAGGATGCCCCCTGTCACCTTTACTGTTTGTGTTAACGCTGGATCCACTGCTTAGAGATATCCAGCGCAACCCTGATGTGCAGGGAGTCAGAGTTGGCACAGAAATTTTTAAAATAGCTGCCTTCGCTGATGATTTGCTGGCTCATGTAATTTCTCCAGAGACATCACTGAAGGCGCTATTAGAATGTATGGCAGAGTATGGGGATTTCTCTGGCTTTAAGCTAAACCTGGAGAAATCAGAAGTATTAAGTAGGAAAGAGGATCAAATGGGAGAGTGGCACAGACAGCTGCCATTGAGGAGGGCAGGGGAATCCTTTCGATACTTAGGGGTACGATTAACTATGGATACTACCATCCTGTACAGGATAAATATTGACAAGCTGCTACAAGATACCAAAAGGGTTCTGGAAAGATGGAATTACCTGCCTTTATCATTAATAGGCAGAATAAATCTCTTCAAAATGATCATATTCCCGAGATGGCTCTATATCTTGCAGGTGTTGCCAATACATATACTGAGTAAAGATTTAAGGAAATTAAATAGGATGTGTCGGCAATTTGTGTGGGGGGGAAAGAAGTCTAAACTACGATTTGAATACTTATATGATGGGTGGGCTCAGGGTGGATTGGGTTTCCCCTGTATTAGACGTTACAATCAGGCATGTCTTTTAAGACACATCAGGGATTGGATACTTAACACACATCAACACACGCCAACTAGCTGGGAGCGTGCATTCTTTGACCCGTGGCACTTGAATTTCCTTCTGCAGGCAAAAACAAAGAGTTTACCAACTACCTGCAGAAGAAGTATACTGTTGCAACCATTGCGACGTGCTTGGCAGTCTCTTATGCATAACTGGGGACAAGACCCTAATGTTAGTGACCAACTTCCAATACAGGGAAATAGGGACTTCCCCCCCGGATTGGAGAAAGGGGTAATGGCTAGATGGTTGGAAATGGGAATCACTCTATTTGAACACTTAATGAATGAAGAGGGGAATCTGCATAGTTTTCAGGACCTGCAGCAGAGACAGGTATTGGCCCAGAGGGATTATTATACATATAGACAATTGCATCATTACTGGCATAGTTTGGATCAGGCAGCCCTGGGCGCAAAACTGGGTCAGAGGGTGCGGGAATTCCTGGAAGGGGACGCACATGGACAGGTATCAATATCGAGCCTACATAAAGCCCTGGTCCCACTTGGACCCCCCAGAACATATGAGAAGCTCAAAGACAAATGGAGCAAAGACTTGGGATATGAGCTGAAGGGAATAAATTTTGCAAAACTAATTGGAAGCATACCTGGGCAGATGGGGGGGGCAGAATTACAAGAGAGTCAATTCAGGGTTATTCACCGAGGCTATATAACACAATCTCAGGCTGTAAGGGCGGGATGGAGCTCTGATTCTCAATGCCTTAAATGCCACAGAGAGAAGAACACATTTTTGCATGCATTTTGGTGGTGTGATAAAATAAAAACATTCTGGAGAGCGATACAGGAGTACTTAGAACAACTATTGGGACAAAGGTTACACCCCTCTTGGAGAGGAGTACTTTTGAACAAAACTAATGCATATGGGATATCGGATAAAAATTTGGAGGTATTTTTATGTAAAGCATTTGCAGTGGGCAAAAAATGTATATTGAGACATTGGATGCAGGAAGAACCACCATCTGTATGGTTATGGAGGAATAAGCTACATGAGCTAATGTTGTGGGAGGCAAGAGAAGCATATGACAACTTGAGGAGAAGAAAGAAATTTCTTAACGTTTGGAATCATTATTTACAAAATATATCCCACAAAGCCAGAAGTGCTGTACTTAACAGGCTGGGGTCGATATAATGAAGCCAGAAGCCCACGTGTAAGCAATTAAGGACTGGGCAAGGTTTGATGAGAATGTTAGTAGGAATCATGAAGCTCAAACTCAGAGGTTGTTGCTTCTCATTTCTTGGAAGGGGGGGGGGGGGGGGGGGGGGGGCAGTAAATGTTTTAAAAAAATGATGGGATAGGCATGTTGTAAGTTATGTTGTTAATATAGAAATATTGGAAAAGATATAAAATGTAAACATTTCATATGCTTGAACTGGAGTATGTCCATCAATAAAAACCGTTTATATATAAACAAATCAATAATACACAGAGTAAAACAAGAGACATAATTATTGGAGATTAATATAAAAAGTTTATTGGTTAAGCAATTGTCTGGTAATAGTACAGGACCACATTCATGAATACTTAAGAAGGAAAGGTAGGGGGGGAAGTTTGGGGGAGAATTGGATGATAGAAGTTTTAGGTTCATTAATATATGACGGAATTATTTGTTATTAGATTTATGCTGATGGACACAGAATTGTCTACCATGGGATCTCATCAATAATAATTGTTGAAATATTAAAAGTTAAATATAGAGTACAGTTAAAAGGGGGAGGGGATAAAAGTTATATATAAAAATTTGATGACTGTACGCAATGCTGTATTCTTGAAATGTTACATCGCTGAGTTCTGTAAAACTGCATTGATGCCGCCATGTTAAGGTGGATTTGAACTTTTTGACTTGTCATCAATAAAAACCGTTGAAACATAAAAGTATTTCCGTGTAGCTTCTTGAATAAAAAGTAGATTCACTTCTACTCGTACACCACTCGGGATTTTGTAGACCTCTTATATCTCCCCTCAGCCGAAGAGCCCTAACCTTTAGCCTTTCCTCATATGAGAGGAGTTCCATCCCCTTTATTATTTTGGTCACTCTTCTTTGAACCATCTAATCACCGCTAAGTTTGTTTGGTTCTATGCCTTTCATATCTGGTTCTTTTGCGTTTATCCCATAGATTTTTGAACATAGGTTTGTTTCAAAGGAGGTAATACCAGTTTCTGGTTTGTGAAGTACTGGAAGCATGAAATTAAGACATTGTCCCTATGTAAAACTCCTTGCAATTTAGGGAAAAAAACACACACAGTCTTAAGTGTGGCTATTTTCTCATTGCAGAATTATTCATTAATTGAATGTACTTACATGTAAAGTAAAAATGGAAAATAAATTAACCTATAATTATGTATTTATCTTATATAATGCCTGCAATTTTATCAATACATAGTGCAGTTATCTGTTTTATGCTTGTACACTGCTTAATTACATTGTAGCAATCAAATAAATTGGAAAAACAGCAAATTGGAGAGGAGATTAACACCTTATTGGAAACATTTTAGATACCACCTTTTGAGCATCAATACATGGATGGGAAGGAAAACAATTCAAATTACACTCCCAGGAGAAAGTTAATATCCTTTATTGAGCTATACTCTGAACAGTAAGACTTATTTATCATGCTATCATTGTTGCAGACTGACAAGAAGGTACAACAGTTTTACCCACATTAAACCATCAGGTGCAGTATAGTTGAAGGAAGATCAAAAGCCCTAGAAATACTTAAATCTCTGCTGTAACAAAGAATACATGAGCTTTTTTTAATTGAGAAAAATTAGAAAATTGAGGGTGGCTGCTGATATGAAGCAGAGGAATGCAAGTAGGCAGCCCAAAGATTATGCCTACACCCTGCTACTGTACAGCAGAATCCAGCCTGCACAGAGAGCACTTTGCTCTGAGCAACTACCAAGTCACTGCTAAAATCTCTCTCTTTATAGATAAGAACCAGATAAAAGCCAACTATGGACTGCAATGTTCAGTGGGCTCATGCTGCCACTATTAACAAAACCAGGAGAACTTCAGAAGTCAGAATGCAGTCCCAGGCAGAGTGAAGAAATGACTCATTCCAGGGCAGACATGTCTAGTCCCATCTTCTGGATGGAAGATCGCACCTGCTTAGCTGCTTCTTGAAACTGATCAATTTTCTGCATAACTTTCTTTTGCTAGAAAAGTTAAAAAAAAGAAAAAAAGCTACAAATAGTAAAAATTACACCCATTAATTCAAATAGTAAAAATCTTTGCTTGGCAAGGCAGGTAAAATTATATCTCCTAGGTTTTAAAATCTCGGCAAACTTGTAAAACTAAGCTGACCTGTGTGAACTTCTCCAAGGAACCAAACAAAAATAATTGGGTTTCTGTGCAAATGCCCATCTGTATGCTGTTTGGCATCATTTTTCAAACGTTTTCTAGATCAGTGCTTCTTGATTCACACCACAAATTATGGATATCCTGAAAACCCAACCAGCTAATACAGAGGAGATAGATTTGCATATGGTGGATGCAGTGGATGCAAATCTTGCAAGTAATTTGTTGTGAAAATCCTGAAAACTCAACTGGCAGGGCCAGGACAAAGGCATAGTAAAGCATTGTTGCTTACCTGTAACAGATGTTCTCCATGGGTAACAGAACTCAAACATGAAATTGCTAATCTGTTGTTAGTGATCTGTAACCTGTTAAAATCATCCCAAGTACCTGAAGATTGGAAGGTAGCCACTGTAACGCCGATTTTTAGAAAGGTTTCTGGGGTGATCTGGGAGATTACAGACCAGTAAGCCAGCCTGACTTCAGTGCCAGGAAAATGCTGAAAATTATAAAGAATAAAATTATGGAACACATAAACAAACATGATTTAATGGGACAGAGACAGCCCAGGTTCAGCTAAGGGAAGTCTTGCCTCACCAATTTGCTTCACTTCTTTGAAGGTGTAAACAAAACATGTGGATAAAGGTGAGCCGATTGATATAGTTTATCTGGATTTTCAGAAAGCATTTGACAAAATTCCTCATGAAAGACTCCTGAGAGAATTAAAAAGTCAAGGGATAGGAGCCAGTGTCTGTTGATTAGGAACCGGTTATTGAACAGAAAACAGATGGTAGAATTAAATGGTCATTTTTCTCAATGGAGGAGGGTGAATAGTGGAGTAGCACAGGTATCTGTACTAGGACTGGTGCTACTTAACATATTTATAGCTCATCTGGAAAACAGAACGAGTGAGGTGATTAAATTTGCAGAAGACACAAAACTGTTCAAAGTTCTCAAAACACATGCGGACTGTGAAAAATTGCAGGAAGACCGGGCATCCAAATGGCAGATGAAATTTAATGTGGACAAATGCAAAGTGATGCATATTGGGAATAATAATCCAAATAAGTTACCTGATGCTAAGGCTCACCTTAGGAGTCAGCAATCAAGAAAAAGAATCTAGGAGTTGTTGTAAACAATACAGTGAAATCTTCTGTTCAGTGTGTGGTGGCAGCCAAAAAAAGCAAACAGGATGCTATGAATTATTAGGAAAGGGATGCAAAATAAGACCATTATAATGCCTGTGTATCGCTCCATGGTGCAATCTCACCTTGAGTACTGCGTTCAATTCTGGTCACCTTATCTTAAAAAAAAAGATATAGCGGAATTAGAAAAGGTTCAAAGAATAGTGACCAAAATGATAAAGAGGGGGGGGGGGGGGGGGGGGGGTTAGGGATCTTCAGCTTAGAAAAGAGACAGCTGAGGGGGGATATGATTGACATCTATAAAATCCTGAGTGGTGTAGAACGGGTAGAAGTGAATCAATTTTTCACCAGAGGGCACTCAATGAAATTACATGGAAATACTTTTAAAACAAATAGGAGGAAATATTTTCACTCAAAGAATAGTTAAGCACTGCCGGAGGATGTAGTAACAGCATTCAGCATATCTGAGTTTAAAAAAAGGTTTGATCGGGGATGGGGGGGGGGGGGGGGGGGGATAGGTGGGGAGAAGGGACAAAAAAGAGTCTGTATTCACTGTAACATTGTACATTTGGTTGATGGAACAATTTGCTTTTCTTTGAAGATTTTGAAGAGCTATTGTTTGTTTGTTCCACTTTTGTAATAGAGAGATTTAAACATAAAAAAGAAGGTTTGGACAAATTCCTGGAGGAAAAGTCCATAATCTGTTATTGAGATGGATATGGAGGAATTGCCCGCCACTGCTTGCCCCAGGATTCTACCAGGTACTTGTGACCTGGATTGGCCAGTGCTGGAAGTAGGATACTGGGCTAGATGGACCACAATGCAGACACACTGGTAGCCCTTTCTGCGGGCTGCCTGCCCGGATACACTCTGCTAGCTTAAATCTGATTGGAGTTGTCCAGTCAGTAGAGAAAGACTCCTTCCCGCCTTGTGTTTGAACCGCAAAATCACCAGTTAGCTGCTAGAACAGCTGAAAACTGAAAAGGAAGAGTGAATAGAGAAAGACCACATGCAAGATGTCAAAACTTCAAAATGAGAAGTATATTTAACAAGGAGAGAATAAAACAAACAGGAATAATAGTTTAGTTTCTAAAATAATAAATTAGACATGAACCCCCATTGAGGGGATGGAGTATCTGCATTATCCTGTTACTCATGGAAAACACCTGTTACAGGTAAGCAGCAATGCTTTCTCTGTGGGGCAGGATAATGCAGCCACACTGGAGATTCCCCACCAGTGGGCTGTGAATAACAAGTCTCTAAAGAGCAACCCAAAAATAAGACAGGATGAGGGCACAGTTATGAAACCAGTTGCAACATTTGCATAGGAAGCTATATCATGACAGTAATGCTATGCAAAGGTTATGTGGTGTAGACCATGTGGCTACTCTACAGATGCCCAGAAACGGAACTCCCTTGAGGAAAGCTGTAGATGTCACCTCTGCACGAAGTGAATGAGCCCCAATGTTGGATGTCAGTGGCTGGTTCTGCTGGAGAGACAGTCTGCAATCCAGGTGGATAAAGTTTGTTTGCTCACCTGTGAGCCAAGAGATTTTTGATGATAGGAAAGGAAAAGATGTGAAGAATGATTAAAAAAATGAGAGTGTGTCAACAATCCAGAAATGCTTCTGTGGGGGAACAGTGGGTTTTGGAAAGAAAACAGGTTAAAAAAAATACCTTGGTTGAGATGGAAAGTAGTGATAACTTTAGGCTAGAACTTAGGGTGAGTGCATCAGGTCACTTTAGTTGGGAATAATTGGGTATATGGAAGATAGTGCACCAATGCCTGAAGTTCACCAACTCTGAGGTTACTGCAATAAGGAATGTCTTTCATTTTTTATTTTATTTATTTATTGCATTTGTATCCCACATTTTCCCACCTCTTTGCAGGCTCAATGTGGCTTACAATACATCACGAATAGTGGAGATATATGAGAAATAAACATTTAGTATTACAGAAGGATCTTAGGTAACATAAGTAATGCCATACTGGGAAAAGACCAAGGGTCCATCGAGCCCAGCATCCTGTCCACGACAGCGGCCAATCCAGGCCAAGGGCACCTGGCAAGCTTCCCAAACGTACAAACATTCTATACATGTTATTCCTGGAATTTTGGATTTTTCCAAGTCTGTTTAATAGCGGTTTATGGACTTGTCCTTTAGGAAACCGTCCAACCCCTTTTTAAACTCTGCTAAGCTAACCGCCTTCACCACTTTCCCCGGCAACGAATTCCAGAGTTTAATTACACGTTGGGTGAAGAAAAATTTTCTCCGATTTGTTTTAAATTTACTACACTGTAGTTTCATCGCATGCCCCCTAGTCCTAGTATTTTTGGAAAGCGTGAACAGACGCTTCACATCCACCTGTTCCACTCCACTCATTATTTTACATACCTCTATCATGTCTCCCCTCAGCCGTCTCTTCTCCAAGCTGTATAGCCCTAACCTCCTTAGTCTTTCTTCATAGGGAAGTCGTCCCATCCCCGCTATCATTTTAGTCGCCCTTCGCTGCACCTTTTCCAATTCTACTATATCTTTCTTGAGATGCATGATATTAATATAACAAGCAAATGGTAAAGACAATTCTGGGTATATGTGAAGGAGTTCATATTTGTTGGTCTTTGCGGTATGCCATGTAAGGAACTGAAGGAAGCCGATGCCAAAGGCTCAAAAGGTGGATGCAACGGTTAAGTAAGAACTAGATTGAGGTCCCAGGAAGGAGGTGGTGATTTGATTGGAGGTGAGTAGATGTGACGGAAGTGATAATGATCCAGGTGTGGAAAGGACACTGGAAACTGCAGCTAGATGCACTCAAAGGAAGGCTTTAAACCTCAAATAGGTGAAGTAAAGTAGGACAAAAAGGAAGAAATTGAGAGTCCAGACTGATACCATTTGAATGACACCATGGAAGAGTGTGTGGAAGGTTTGTTGGCAGAGTTTAAAACAGCCAAGACTGTCAATGTGGCAGGAAGTGACATGACTCTTAAAGGCTCCACGCTGTCAATAATAATTTCTTGGTATTGGGATGCAGAAGTGTGCCGCTCCAAGAGGTATTGGGCTTGACTGAGAAAGTTTGAGGAGCCATGGACGAGGTCAATTGGGTGTTATGAGGATTAGCACCACTGCACCCTAAACCACCTAGCGGATAATCTTGGGAATGAGAGGAAATACATAATAGAGGCCTTTTGTCCAAGACAGGTAAAAAGGATCTTTGCAAAGATTGAGTGTGGAACAACAAAAAAATAAAATAAAAAAATAACTGTTGGCATTTGTAATTGTGATCTGAAGTAAATAGGTCTATGAGAGCTAGGGACTACTCATGAGGGTAGAGAATACAGATCAATTTGTTCACCACGGCATTAGACGGTGCTGGGAGGAAAGAAGCCCGGAGAGCTGCTTGAAGGCGAAGAAGGGGGGTCCATGTCTGGGATGCTTCTACACAGGACAGAGAGCCTGTGCTTCCCTGCTTGTTCACATAGAACATCGTGACTTGGCTTGTCTGTTTGTAGCAGAATTACTAGTCCTTTGAGGAAGAAATCAAGTGTCTGAATTGCATAGAAAACTGCTCCAAGTTCGAGCAGATTGATATGCAAATTGGCTTCTGATCGAGTTCAATGTCCCTGGGTACTGTAAGGGGGCAGGGGAAAGTTGGACCAAAAGAATACAGGAACAGGGGCTGAAACCGATAGGAGGTTGCAGAAAGAGAAAGTTTCAGTATTAAGTTCCCAGTACACCAAAGGTTCGCCCCCTAGTGGCTGAGAGACCAGCCCAAGTATTGAGGAGGGTGAGGGACTACCAGTCCCAAGAATCCTCTCTTCCTAGGCAAGTCACACAGAAGCTGGGAGGCAGGGATTGGGAAATGATTTCTGATGACAGTGATGAGGAACAGATGGGAGAGCCAGGGGAGGAGGTGACTAGGGATTATGATAAAATGGAGATAGCTGAGGAGCTGGAGGAGGAAGGTATGGAGATTTGCAGCCCTGGCTCAAACTGAGGAGAATGCAAGGAGAGGTTTCCTAGTGGCCACGCTGAGTCAGTTGTGGAAGACTGGAGAAAGCAGGTTGAGGCGATGGGGGAAATCCCTATGGGAAAGATGTGCAGGTAATTTGCCTCAGAGAATAGAAAGGAGTGTTGCAGAGATTAAGCACCGGAGTAGAAGAAATGCAAGAGATTGGCTGGTTTGATGAACTGTGACTATGTGAAGAAATATACTGACGTTGTAAAGGTGTAGAAGCACATTAACTGCTGAGAGTTTTGAAACAGTGCCCGAAAAGTAAAGGCACAGTAAAACTTCTGCTAGCTGTGTGTGGGACTGAGGGGAGAAAGAAATTTCACTGTGAAGCTGTAAGCAGTACTGCTATGAATTGCTCAAATAAACTTTCATTTATAAGAAGGTTTTGCCGTGGGTGTGCATTTGTGGATAGAAAGAGCAGCAATACGGGCAGTTAGGACTGAAACTGAGCCACACTGAGCCTGCAAAGAGGTGGGAAAATGTGGGATACAAATGCAATAAAATAAATAAAGAGTTAAGTGAAGATCAGAGTGTGGCAGACCTGTCCAGTTGGCAGTGCGTCTGAGGAAGCTAAGCAGGGCTGACCAAGGCCAGACCTTGGATGAGGGACCGGCTGACACTACGAAAATGGTGAAGATGAGCCCCCCCCCCCCCCCCCCCATGGGGTGAAGCATCTGTTAATGTTAGCGTTTTGTTCAGGGAATGGAAGGGAGCTCCCTCGAGCAGACTGGGAGAGAAAAGCCACCATTAAAGAGCCTATTTGATCTGCTGGGTGGTGGCATTGATCTCATTGTTGTTTCAAAACCCATTGTAGTGGGCAAATCCTGAGTCACACTGTAAAGACCATCACCGTGTGTGGGCTTAAGGAGGGCAGCTGTTGAAGTTGATCGAGATTTCCTCCCTCTAGGTCTGGGATGTTGGTAGAAGTTTGGTTTTATTGCCTTGATAGCAGCTGACTGAAATATGTTTGGTAGCATTTGCGGTTGAAGGTTGATACTGAAAATTCTTACGCAAGGAATAACAACTCCGTTTTAAAATTCAAAGCAGGATCTGCCGATGGATTAGAAAGTTCTTTAAAAGTAGATCTGTCATCTTTGACTTGCGAGACTGCATCCTGTACTTTGTTCCCATGGGGCATCCGTTAGTCTGATGCAACCCCCCCCCCCCCCCCCCCCCCCCCCAAACACAAGCATGAAATGAACATCATAATCCCAAAGGGAAGCAGGAAACAAGAACAGGAGTGGGAGACGGATCCCGACACTTCAAAATTAGACCGAGGAACACCAAAGATGAAAAGTAAACCATTATTAATAACTCAGAGATGAGTCGACACAGAACCGTGTTTCGGCACATGCCTCATGAATCTCTTTATATACGAATATAACAACTACATATAAGTCAGTCATCAAAGAGTGAATTGTGAAAAAGGGTCTTGAAAAAGACCGTTTGAAAATTACAGAGTCTCAAAAACCATGTGCTATCAGCTGTAATGGAAGAGTGGAAGGCTCAATGGACCCTATCCCATAAGTACATAAGTAATGCCACACTGGGCACGACAGCGGCCAATCCAGGCCAAGGGCACCTGGCGAGCTTCCCAAACGTACAAACATTCTATACATGTTATTCCTGGAATTGTGGATTTTCCCCAAGTCCATTTAGTAGTGGTTTATGGACTTGTTCTTTAGGAAACCGTCTAACCCCTTTTAAACTCTGCTAAGCTAACCACCTTCACGTTCTCCGGCAACGAATTCCAGAGTTTAATTATGCGTTGGGTGAAGAAAAATTTTCTCCAATTTGTTTTAAATTTACTACACTGTAATTTCATCGCATGCCCCCTAGTCCTAGTAGTTTTGGAAAGCATGAACAGAGGCTTCACATCTACCTGTTCACTCCACTCATTATTTTATATACCTCTATCATGTCTCCCCTCAGCCGTCTCTTCTCCAAGCTGAAAAGCCCTAGCCTCCTTAGACTTTCTTCATAGGGAAGTTGTCCCATCCCTGCTATCATTTTAGTCGCCCTTCGCTGCACCTTTTCCAATTCTACTATATCTTTCTTGAGATGTGGCGACCAGAATTGAACACAATACTCAAGGTGCGGTCGCACCATGGAGCGATACAACGGCATTATAACATCCTCACACCTGTTTTCCATACCTTTCCTAATAATACCCAACATTCTATTCGCTTTCTTAGCCGCAGCAGCACACTGAGCAGAAGGTTTCAGTGTATCATCAATGACGACACCCAGATCCCTTTCTTGGTCCGTAACTCCTAACGTGGAGCCTTGCATGACGTAGCTATAATTCGGGTTCTTTTTTCCCACATGCATCACCTTGCACTTGCTCACATTAAACATCATCTGCCATTTAGCCGCCCAGTCTCCCAGTCTCGTAAGGTCCTTCTGTAATTTTTCACAATCCTGTTGCAAGTTAACGGCTTCGAATAACTTTGTGTCATTTAATTACCTCGCTAGTTACTCCCATCTCTAAATCATTTATAAATATATTAAAAAGCAGCGGTCCTAGCACAGACCCCTGGGGAACCCAACTAACTACCCTTCTCCATTGTGAATACTGCCCATTTAACCCCACTCTCTGTTTCCTATCCTTCCAGTTTTTAATCCACAATAGGACATTTCTTCCTATCCCCCCCCCCCACACACACACACACACACACACAGTGAACCAAAGCCATATGGAGTCTTCAAGATATAATCATTGTTACACCTTTTCTGAAGCAACCTTGTTCTTGGCTAATTTGCTGCCATTTGAACAAGGCATTACTGCCATTCCAAATTCCTCATCCTCACAGAACATAATGACAGATGCATCCAATCTGGGGTGGGAAGCTAATATAGATAGGCTCCACACTCAGGGTCAGCAGTCTGCTCAGAAGAGGCAACATCAAATCAAACTCCTGGGCTTAAGAGCTATCTAAAATGCTCTAAAGGCTTTCAGATATTGGCTGGCAAACCAAATTATATTGATTCAAATAGACAACCAAGTTGCAATGTACCGTGCCTCCCTGCTTGGTGACAAATCATGACTCCTGTATCAGGAAGCAGTCATACGTGGAAATGGGCCCTCTCCTACAGAATGGTGGTCAGAATCACTTACTACTACTACTTGACATTTCTATAGCGCTACTAGGGTTACGCAGCGCTGTACAGTTTAACAAAAAAGGACAGTCCCTGCTCAAAGGAGCTTACAATCTAAAGGACGAAATGACAAGTTGAGCAGTCTAGATTTCTTGAATAGTGGTCAGGTGCCAAAGGCGTATGGGCTCAGGGAGTTTGTTCCAAGCATGGGGTGAGGCGAGGCAGAAAGGGCGGAGCCTGGAGTTGGCGGTGGTGGAGGAGGGTACTGAAGGAGGGATTTGTCTTGAGAGCGGAGGTTACGGGTAGGAACGTAAGGGGAGATGAGGGTAGAGAGGTAAGGAGGGGCTGCAGATTGAGTGCATTTGTAGGTTAGAAGGAGAAGCTTGAACTGTATGCGGTACCTGATCGGAAGCCAGTGAAGTGATTTGAAGAGAGGGGTGATGTGAGTATATCGGTCCAGGCGGAAGATAAGACGTGCAGCAGAGTTCTGAACGGACTGAAGGGGGGATAGGTGGCAAAGTGGGAGGCCAGTGAGAGGAGTAGGTTGCAGTAGTCAAGGCGAGAGGTAATGAGAGAGTGGATGAGAGTTCGGGTGGTGTGCTCAGGAAGCAAGGGGCGAATTTTGCTAATGTTGTAGAGGAAGAAGCGACAGGTCTTGGCTATCTGCTGGATATGCGCAGAGAAGGAGAGGGAGGAGTCGAAGATGACTCCAAGGTTGCGGGCAGATGAGATGGGGACGATGAGGGTGTTGTCAACTGAGATAGAGAGTGGAGGGAGAGGAGAAGTGGGTTTGGGTGGGAAGACATTAAGCTCGGTCTTGGCCATGTTCAGCTTCAGGTGGCGGTTGGACATCCAGGCAGCAATGTCAGACAAGCAGGCCGATACTTTGGCCTGGGTTTCCGCAGTGATGTCTGGTGTGGAGAGGTAAAGCTGGGTGTCATCAGCATAAAGATGATACTGGAAACCATGAGATGAGATCAGCAAGCCCAGGGAAGAGGTGTAGATTGAAAAAGAAGGGGTCCAAGGACAGAACTCCAACAGAGAGCCAAAGGATCACAACGTTGTCCTTACCCAGCTGATGAAAGCTCCTTTTGAGCCACTTGATACCTGCTACCTGAAGTACCTGACCTGAAAGATCTAGTTTTTGGTAGTGCTTACTTCAGCATGCCATGTCGGTGAGCTACAGGCCTTAGTAGTCGATTCACCTTTCTACATACATCCTACATTCCTTCCTAAGGTAGTGTCAGAGTTCCATCTTAATCACGTGATTGTTCTGCCAATATTTTCCCCCAAAGTAACATGTCCATCAAGGTGAAAGCACATGTCATACTCTGGACTGCAAGAGAACCTTGGCCTATCTGGAGAACACTAAAGCCCATAGCTCACCAAGCTTTGTTTACCTTTGACCCCAATAGGATGGGGGTTGCCATCTGCTACCCAATTTGACAGACTGTGGTAGTTGACTTCATTTCCTTTACTTATGCCCCAGCTGGGCTAACTCTAGTGGATTGTGTCATGGCTCACAATGTCAGAGCCACGGCTATATTGGTAGCCACTTGAGGTTGGACGCAATAGAAAAGATCTGCAGGGCTGTAACATGAACTTCAGTCCACACAATCACATCTCATTACTGTTTAGAAGAGGACTCAACTCGACAACTGGTTTGGTCAGACAGTCCTTCAAACTCTTTAGGTTCTAGAAGCCACCTCTTACCCCCCCAGGCCCATTTGTTTTCTGTTCCAAGCTATTAAAAAAATTACAAGCTTAAAAGTGCTGATATTTAGCCTGTTGCACAGCTCTATTTCATTCCCCTTTTCTTTCAGGTAGCCTAATAGCTAGGGATTCCTATCAGCAAGACAACTATATCCAGTTTGTCCTTTGAGAAAGAAAAGTTACTTAGCTGTAGCATGTGTTCGAAGACAAGCAGAATAAGTACTCTCACTACCCCGCCCACTTCCCCTTAAAGTTGAATTTTATCAGCTATTGTATCAGACTGAACTAGTTCCACACAATGAAAGTGGGTGGTATGGCACATGTACATGTAGGGAGCAATTTCCAAAAGCTTCTGGAGGGGATGCTGGGGAGATAACATAGTCCATCATTGAGAATACCCATACTGCTGTCATCAGAGAACATTTGCTACAAAAAACTTTGCTTTATTCTCTTTCCTATTAGCTGTCCAATCTTAGACTTAAATACCAAAACTAAAAACAGAAGAAACTTTCAATCTGTAATAACCTCATGAGGAGAATTTAAAAAACTGAAATCTAGCAAACCCAATAGAACATAACCAAGTATTCACAGAATGTCTGGGAGGGTTTCTGGACTGGTGTGGTAGGACTAAAAAAAAAAAAAAGGCAAGCATAATTTTGCCTTCCTTAGCATTCTTACCAGACCAGGATCTGTTGGATGCAGCAAAGCAATCCTTAAGAGTGGGGATAATGAGATCCTTGCTCGAACTTGAGCACCAAAAAAAAAAACATCTGCTCGGACATACAGTGGGGGAAATAAGTATTTGATCCCTTGCTGATTTTGTAAGTTTGCCCACTGACAAAGACATGAGCAGCCCATAATTGAAGGGTAGGTTATTGGTAACAGTGAGAGATAGCACATCACAAATTAAATCCGGAAAATCACATTGTGGAAAGTATATGAATTTATTTGCATTCTGCAGAGGGAAATAAGTATTTAATCCCTCTGGCAAACAAGACCTAATACTTGGTGGCAAAACCCTTGTTGGCAAGCACAGCGGTCAGACGTCTTCTGTAGTTGATGATGAGGTTTGCACACATGTCAGGAGGAATTTTGGTCCACTCCTCTTTGCAGATCATCTCTAAATCATTAAGAGTTCTGGGCTGTCGCTTGGCAACTCGCAGCTTCAGCTCCCTCCATAAGTTTTCAATGGGATTAAGGTCTGGTGACTGGCTAGGCCACTCCATGACCCTAATGTGCTTCTTCCTGAGCCACTCCTTTGTTGCCTTGGCTGTATGTTTTGGGTCATTGTCGTGCTGGAAGACCCAGCCACGACCCATTTTTAAGGCCCTGGCGGAGGGAAGGAGGTTGTCACTCAGAATTGTACGGTACATGGCCCCATCCATTCTCCCATTGATGCGGTGAAGTAGTCCTGTGCCCTTAGCAGAGAAACACCCCCAAAACATAACATTTCCACCTCCATGCTTGACAGTGGGGACGGTGTTCTTTGGGTCATAGGCAGCATTTCTCTTCCTCCAAACACGGCGAGTTGAGTTCATGCCAAAGAGCTCAATTTTTGTCTCATCTGACCACAGCACCTTCTCCCAATCACTCTCGGCATCATCCAGGTGTTCACTGGCAAACTTCAGACGGGCCGTCACATGTGCCTTCCGGAGCAGGGGGACCTTGCGGGCACTGCAGGATTGCAATCCGTTATGTCGTAATGTGTTACCAATGGTTTTCGTGGTGACAGTGGTCCCAGCTGCCTTGAGATCATTGACAAGTTCCCCCCTTGTAGTTGTAGGCTGATTTCTAACCTTCCTCATGATCAAGGATACCCCACGAGGTGAGATTTTGCGTGGAGCCCCAGATCTTTGTCGATTGACAGTCATTTTGTACTTCTTCCATTTTCTTACTATGGCACCAACAGTTGTCTCCTTCTCGCCCAGCGTCTTACTGATGGTTTTGTAGCCCATTCCAGCCTTGTGCAGGTGTATGATCTTGTCCCTGACATCCTTAGACAGCTCCTTGCTCTTGGCCATTTTGTAGAGGTTAGAGTCTGACTGATTCACTGAGTCTGTGGACAGGTGTCTTTCATACAGGTGACCATTGCCGACAGCTGTCTGTCATGCAGGTACTACTACTACTACTACTATTTAGCATTTCTATAGCGCTACAAGGTAACGAGTTGATTTGGAGCATCTACCTGGTCTGTAGGGGCCAGATCTCTTACTGGTTGGTGGGGGATCAAATACTTATTTCCCTCTGCAGAATGCAAATAAATTCATATACTTTCCACAATGTGATTTTCCGGATTTAATTTGTGATGTGCTATCTCTCACTGTTACCAATAACCTACCCTTCAATTATGGGCTGCTCATGTCTTTGTCAGTGGGCAAACTTACAAAATCAGCAAGGGATCAAATACTTATTTCCCCCACTGTAAGTCTTATAATGCTCTGAAAGTTTATGAAGGGACAACCATGTTGCCATTTTACAAAATGGCAAGGAAAGTTACTGCACTGAAGTTCACTCAGTATGCAGACACTCCTCTTGTTATATGTGCCCTTAAAACCTTGTGGTAGCTGCTTCCTCTTTGGAACATAGGTTGAAGAATCATTTCTTTAAGACTCAGATAAGAAGCATGCAAAATACACCAGTGTTTCCCAAGTTCAGTCCTGGAGTACCCCTTGCCAGTCAGGTTTTCAGGATATCCAATTGGGAAATACTGGAATACACAACCATCCGCCACCTAATCCCCAGCATGCAAGAAAAATAAATCTTCTCCAAGCTGGAGAGAGCCCAAATGCACAGATATTACACACCGTTTCATTCTTCAGCCTTTCCTTGTCCAATTTGAGAAACTCATTCTGACTTAGATTTTCAATCTTCTTTTTGATGTTGATGAAAGCACAGCCAGAAGAATGTTTCTTATGTTCTTCCCTATAAAAACGACAGACAAATTTCTTTTGTTAGGAAAGCTAGCCTTATTGCTAAATAATGCATTCTTACACATTAGATAAATGAGGGGTCTATTGGATCTCACTTTGTGGAGAAACCAAAACACAATTTAAAGAGAATGACAAGATCTGTGTCAAAGGCTGGGGGGGAAAAAGTAGTAGTAAATTCCTGCAAATATGAGATCATTTCCTTGGATCATTAATGTGTCTCTGCAGTGCAATCCTTAACACATTCAAGGTATAAGAGGGGAAGAGGGAAAGGGGGTGGGATTGGGTTAAACAGATAAAAAGTTGCTCTAAGACATGGGCGATGACATGAGGCTATTAGATGTATATAGAAGCTGTATGAGATAAGCCTGAATAAAACATCTGATATACAAAGAGCACTGAAAATGACAACCATCTGTTTCTGAATTAAGTACATATAAAGCTATACAATAAAGGCCATAAGAACATAATAGCAACCATATTCAGTAAGACCAATGGTCCATCTAGCCCTATTTCCAACAGTGGCCAATCCAGATCACACATACTCAGCAGAAACCCAAATAGTAGCAAGATTCCATGCGAACAATCCCAGGGAAAGCAGTGGTTTCTCCATATCTATTTCAATAGCAACTATGGACCTTTCCTCCAGTAACTTTTCTAAACCTTTTTTAAACCCAGATACACTAACCACTGTTACCACATCCTCTGGCAAAGAGTTCCAAAGATTAACTATTCATTGAGTGAAAAAAATATATTTGTTCCTACTTGTTTTAAAAGTATTTCCAGATCACATGATGCCACAACCACAGGATGCTGGTCTGTTCTGGCTACCCCATTCTAAGCCCCGATTTTAAAAGTACTCTGGTTCCCTCAATCGGCTCAAAAACTTTCTGCCATGCTAGCGGAAGATCTCAGGATCTGCAAGTGCATGCCGGTGTAGAGCGACAGCAACAAAATTACAGCAAAAAAAAAAAAAAAAGAATGGGAACATGGCAAGATGGCACCTTCAAGCCAGACCACAGAAGGTGCTTCCACTATTCCCCAGGGATGAGCTATGGGGACACAGTTTTTCCATTTGCCACTCGATGGCTTTTTTCTGGGGAGATTGCTCTCGACTGGTATTGAGTACCTTTCATGCACTACCCTTCATCTTTTGCTCATAAGCAGGATTTTGGTTTTGATTTGCTCCTCTCTATAGCATCCTTTTGAACAGGCTTGCTATTGTTTTTTTCCTTCAATGGAGCTCCAATTGCACTCGTTGGTGGGTCTGAATACATTACTTGGAGACCTCCCTGCTTGATGTTTGGAATCTTTTCACTGCTATCAAATTGTGCAGGAGAATTGATAAACCACTGGTCCAAGGCAACAGAAAAGATGGTAATCGTTCAGTCAGGAGACTTGGGGATGTCTTACTGGGATGGACCTTGCTCTCTACTGCCCTGGCAGAATCAGGACCATTTGGGGGTGCCTGATGGAGGTCTGGCATCTCACTATTCCATATCATCAAGCTGATCAATCCATAGACTGGTGGGTTGTGTCCATCTACCAGCAGGTGGAGATAGAGAGCAAACTTTTGCCTCCCTATATGTGGTCATGTGCTGCCGGAAACTCCCCAGTATGTTCTCTATCTCAGCAGGTGGTGGTCACACACAGCAGCAGCTCTGGCTAGGCCTCCAAGCCTAATTTTTAGGTTTTGTTGAGTGCCTGGGGTTGAGGGCTCTTCTTGAGCAAGTGCAAACCTGGTGGCGCCAGGTCCCTCCTTTTCTCCCCCCTCCCGCTGGCTCCGTTAAAAAAAAAAAAAAAAATTTTGAACGTCCTTAAAGGCGTTTATTTCGACGTTTATTTAAACGTTTATTGCAGCTACTCACTGGGACACCAGGTCGTTACAGCTCGGAGCGGACAGCAGGTAATTTTTACCTTTTATAGCGGGCAGGGGGTTCCCCGATTGGTCTCCACGTGGCCCATGGCGTCGGAGGGCGAGGGTGCAAAGAGTCGCTCCCCGGATCGCGTGTGCGCTTCCAGAGGGGATGCGGGGGTCTTAAAGTCTGATTCGCCCTTGTTGGGTGACAGTTTCGTGACCGATGAGTGTCCCGGCCCTTCCTCCGGCGTGGCGGTTTTTCCCGCCATAAACGCCCATCCCCCGCGGCTCGCCTCCGCCATATTGGTCGGCCACGCGGCTCGGACGGCTTCTTCTTGGGCCGCCCTTGAGGTGGGAGACATTGATGCCATGAACGCCCTTAATTTGGGCGACGGCACAGAAGCGGCTAAAGTTAAGCGCCGTTCTTCCCGCGCGGCTCCTTTGCGGAGTGTCGCGCCGGACGCCATCTTGGATGCGCAGCATGTCTCTCCCCCGCTCTTACGAGCGCCAGTTGAGGGTGCGTCTAGGGCTGTAGCCCAGGCTGCGGAAGTGCACAGTCTGGGGGGTTTCTCCCCCGAGTTTGTTTTGCTGCTGCATCAGGCCTTCCTTATGCAAAACGCTGCCCCTGCTCCCTCGTCTGGTAAAGAGGTTGAGGCCCCCGGAGGTAAACGCCCTCGGGTTGATTCCCAGGCCTTGGAGGACTTTGTCTCCTCCGATGTAGATGAGGGCAGCGTATCTGAGTTCTCCCAACGGTCCTTTGCGGATTCCTTGGAGGAGACGGATCCCCGCTCGGATGGAGCGGATGACCCCTCTGCAGCGCGGCTCTTTAGCTCAGAGGATTTGCCCAACCTGTTAGTGCAGGCCATGGGCATTTTGAAGATTTCCTCTCCGGAGGACGTCTCTCCCTCAGCCCCTGTTGGCTCTGCCATTATGCTGGGGACGAAGCGCCCGCCTAGAACCTTCCACGTGCATGATGCCATGCACACCTTAATTTCGGCTCAATGGGATGTCCCGGAAGCGAGCCTTAAAGTGGCTAGGGCTATGTCCCGCCTCTATCCTTTGCCCGAAAGTGAACGTGAGGCCTATCTGTGGCCTACCGTGGATTCTTTAATCACTGCGGTGACTAAGAAAACGGCGTTGCCGGTGGAAGGTGGCACGGCCCTAAAGGACGCCCAAGACAGAAGATTGGAGGCGGCCTTAAGGTCGTCCTTTGAGGCGGCTGCTTTAAGTTTGCAGGCCTCAGTTTGCGGCTCCTATGTGGCCAGGGCGTGCCTGACTTTGGTGCAGCGGGCTTCCCCCTCGGATCATTCCTTGAGGGCTGATTGGCCGGCCCTGGAATCGGGCTTGGCCTATTTGGCAGACTTGCTGTATGATGTCTTGAGGGCCTCAGCTAAAGGCATGGCTCAGACAATCTCTGCGCGGCGGTGGCTTTGGCTGAAGCATTGGTCTGCTGACCACGCCTCTAAATCCCGCCTAGCGAAATTGCCTTTTAAAGGCAAGCTGCTCTTTGGGGTCGAGCTGGACAAAATCGTGACCGATCTCGGCACGTCTAAGGGCAAGAAGTTACCAGAGGTCAGGGCTCGGGCTAGTACTCGTCCCGGTACCTCCAGAGGACGGTTTCAGGAAGCCCGTCGGTACCCGCCCGGGCAGGTCGGGCTCTTCTGCCTCCTCTTCCTTCAAGAGGAACTTCTCCCCCAAGCAGCATTCCTTTCGCAGAGACCGCCGTCCCGGAGGTGCTCCCTCCGGTCCTCCCCCAGGGTCTCGTACCCAATGACGGGGCCTTGGTCCACACCCCAGTGCAGATTGGAGGACGGCTGTCCTCGTTTCTGGGCGAGTGGACCACAATAACTTCAGACGCTTGGGTGCTGGAAGTCATCAAAGACGGCTACAAGCTAGAGTTCTGCCGACCCTTAAGAGACGGGTTTGTACTCTCTCCCTGCAAGTCTCCGGTCAAAGCTGTGGCAGTGCAGCAGACCTTGGACAATCTAATCCGCCTGGGTGCGGTCGTTCCGGTGCCAGAAAATCAGCTTGGCAAGGGACGTTACTCCATTTACTTTGTGGTACCAAAGAAAGGAGGTTCTGTACGGCCTATCCTCGACCTCAAAGGGGTCAATCGGGCCTTGAAAGTTCGGCACTTTCGCATGGAGACTCTCCGCTCTGTTATAGCGGCAGTGAAGGCAGGGGAGTACCTGGCATCCTTGAACATCAAGGAAGCGTACTTGCATATTCCCATCTGGCCTCCCCATCAACGCTTTCTGCGTTTTGCAGTCCTGGGCCGACACTTCCAGTTCAGAGCCCTCCCGTTCGGGTTGGCTACTGCTCCGCGGACCTTCTCCAAAGTCATGGTGGTCATCGCGGCCTTCTTGAGGAAGGAAGGAGTACAAGTCCATCCTTATCTGGACAACTGGTTGATCCGAGCCCCCTCTTATGCAGAGTGCGGCAAAGCTGTGAACCGGGTGGTTGCTCTTTTGAGCTCCCTGGGGTGGATCATCAACTGGGAGAAAAGCCAGCTGCGCCCGACTCAGTCCCTGGAGCATCTGGGAGTTCGATTCGACACCCAAGTGGGCAGAGTGTTCCTGCCAGACAATCGGATTGTCAAACTTCAGGCTCAGGTGGACAGTTCCTAGTAGCCTCTCCTCTTCGGGCTTGGGACTATGTGCAGCTGTTGGGCTCTATGACGGCCACGATGGAAGTAGTGCCCTGGGCCAGGGCTCATATGAGACCACTACAACACTCTCTGCTGCAGCGCTGGACTCCGATGTCGGAGGATTATGCTGTGCGCCTTCCCTTGGACCCAGCAGTGCGCAAGGCGCTGAGCTGGTGGATGCAGACAGACAAGTTGTCCGCAGGAATGCCTCTGGTGACCCCGGAGTGGATTGTTGTCGCGACGGACGCCTCTTTGTCGGGCTGGGGAGCCCACTGCTTGGGAAGGACAGCGCAGGGGCTCTGGTCTCCTGCAGAGGCAAAGTGGTCTATCAACCTCCTGGAACTCAGAGCCATTCGGTTGGCGCTTTTGGAGTTCATCCCGGTACTGGCGTTGAAGCCAGTACGGGTCCTGTCGGACAATGCCACGGCTGTGGCCTATGTCAACCGCCAGGGAGGTACCAAGAGCGCCCCTCTAGCCAAGGAGGCTATGAGTCTATGCCAGTGGGCGGAAGCGAACCTGGAGCAGCTGTCAGCGGCCCACATTGCCGGAGTCATGAATGTCAAGGCGGACTTTCTCAGTCGCCATACCTTGGAGCCCGGAGAGTGGCAGCTATCTGCTCAGGCGTTCTTGGACATCACGAAGCGCTGGGGCCAGCCGAGCCTACATCTGATGGCGTCTTCGGCCAATTGCCAAGTGCCGCGCTTTTTCAGCAGAGGACGGGACCCTCGATCCCTGGGAGTAGATGCTCTTCTCCAACAGTGGCCGACACAAGAGCTTCTCTATGTGTTCCCGCCCTGGCCCATGCTGGGCAGGGTGCTAGACCGGGTGGCAAAGCATCCAGGCCGGATAATCCTGGTGGGTCCGGATTGGCCCAGACGTCCCTGGTATGCGGACTTGATCAGGCTCTCAGTCGACGATCCTCTGCGGCTGCCAGTGGAGCAGGGCCTGTTGCATCAGGGTCCCGTGGTGATGGAGGATCCCTCCCCCTTTGGTCTTACGGCCTGGCTATTGAGCGGCAGCGTCTGAGGAAGAAGGGCTTCTCAGACAAGGTCATCGCCACTATGCTGAGAGCGAGGAAGCGCTCTACTTCTACTGCTTACGCCAGGGTTTGGCGTACCTTTGCAGCGTGGTGTGAAGCAGGCTCATTTTCTCCATTCACTGCTCCAATTTCTTCAGTGTTGGCATTCCTGCAAGAAGGTCTGGAGAAAGGCCTGTCGCTCAGTTCCCTTAAAGTCCAGGTAGCGGCCCTGGCTTGCTTCAGGGGCCGCCTGAAGGGTGCTTCCCTGGCTTCGCAGCCAGATGTGGTGCGTTTTCTCAAGGGAGTTAATCACCTGCACCACTCTGTGGTGCCGGCGTGGAATCTCAATCTGGTGCTAAGAGCATTACAGAAGCCGCCTTTTGAACCCTTGTCGAGGGCATCTCTGAAAGACCTGACGTTGAAAGCAGTCTTTTTGGTGGCTATCACTTCAGCCAGAAGAGTTTCCGAGCTCCAGGCGCTCTCATGTCGAGAGCCTTTTCTGCAGTTCACTGAGGCAGGAGTGACTATTCGCACAGTGCCTTCCTTCCTGCCCAAGATTGTCTCTCGCTTCCATGTGAATCAGCAGCTCTGTCTCCCTTCCTTTCGTAGGGAGGACTACCCAGAGGAATACTCTGCTCTTAAATATCTGGATGTGAGACGAGTCATCATCAGATACTTGGAAGTGACCAATGATTTCCGGAAATCGGATCATCTGTTTGTCCTGTTTGCAGGTCCTCGTAGGGTTCTGCAGGCTGCTAAGCCTACAGTGGCAAGATGGGTCAAGGAAGCCATTGCAGCGGCTTATGTGGCCGCGGGGAAGGTGCCGCCTATCCAGCTGAAGGCTCACTCCACAAGAGCTCAGGCGGCCTCGATGGCAGAGGCCGGTTCCGTCTCCTTGGAAGAGATATGCAAGGCGGCAACTTGGGCTTCGGCCCATACATTCTCCAAGCATTACCGCTTGACTGTGGCTGCTCGGGCGGAGGCCCGGTTTGGAGCTTCAGTGTTGCGGTCAGGGATTTCTATGTCCCGCCCTGGGTGAGTACTGCTTCGGTACATCCCACCAGTCTATGGATTGATCAGCTTGATGATATGGAAGGTAAAATTATGTATCATACCTGATAATTTTCTTTCCATTAATCATAGCTGATCAATCCATAGTCCCTCCCAGATATCTGTACTGTTTATATTCTGGTTGCATTTCAGATTCAAGTTTAGTCTTCAGTTCCTGTTCAGGAAGACTTCGTGTTCAAGTTATTTTTTCACTTGGATTCTTCAAGAGTTGAGACGAGTTTGTGTTACAGTGAGCTGCTGCATTCCTCTCCCCTCCGTTTTACGGGGCTGGATTGAGACTTAAATTCTGCCGGCACTCCCTCCCGCTTCGTGCGGCTGTAGGGCAGCTTTGTACCCCTCCCGCTTCGGCGGTGTTAGGGTCAGTCAGCTCCTCCCGCGGTTGCAGGATAAGCCAGATCCCCCCGCATCGGCGGGTGTGGTGTCCCTCCCCCGCTCCGCGGGGATGAGCTGGACGGATTCCCCTCCCCCACTTGTGTGGGGATGAGCTGGGTTAATTCCCCTCCCCCGTTTCGGCGGTGGTGAGCTGGGCAGAGTGTCCCTTTGTGGGTGTAATTCTCTAAGTGCTGAGTCCTGCGGATGGAGCTTTGATATCGACATACTGAGGAGTTTCCGGCAGCACATGACCACATATAGGGAGGCAAAAGTTTGCTGTCTATCTCCACCTGCTGGTAGATGGACACAACCCACCAGTCTATGGATTGATCAGCTATGATTAATGGAAAGAAAATTATCAGGTATGATACATAATTTTACCTTATGCCTGTTGCACTGGGTAGAAGTACCTATCAATTATTCTATTACCAACCCCAGGGTAAATTCACAATAGTCAGTCATATATACTACTAGTAAAAAAGGCCCGTTTCTGTTTTAAAGGAAACGGGCGCTAGCAATGGTTTTTTTTTTTAATTTGTTTGGTAACCATACAGTTGTAGACTCTGTGTATGTGTGTGTGAGTGTATTCTGTATGTGACACTGAGCTACAGTGTGCCAGTGTATGTGTCTGTGTGTGTGCGTGACCCCCTCATTCCGTCCGAAGTGCAGGTACCCCCACCCTTTGTGTTCAAAGCTCTGGGACCACAGGGGCGGGCAGTGAGACAGAGTGTATGTGTGAGTGTGGGTGTGACAGAGAAACAGTGTGTGTGTGTGTGACAGTGAGACACAGAGAGTGAAAGACTGGTTGCGTGTGAGAGAGAGCGTGTGTGTGTGTGACAGAGTATGTGTGTGTGTCTCCATATCATTCTCCTTCCAATAAGCCATTGCAGGATCACAGGGGTGGGCAGTGAAACAGAGTGTATGTGTGACAGAGAGACAGAGTGTGTGTTCTAGAGAGTGTTTGTCACAGTGACACACAGAGAATGAAAGACTGTGTTTGTGTGTGTGTGCATAACCCCCTCCTGTCTGAAGTGCAGGCCCCCCCCCCCCCTTTATGTTCAAAGTTCGGGCCCTCCTCCCTCCTGTGAGTTGCAATGTAAGGTTCCTCTGCATGACAGAGTATGCGTGTGTATGTGTGTCTTTCCATGACCCCCTCCTTCCGTCCGAGGTGCAGTGTCGTCCCCCCCGTCCCCCCCGTGTTTAGATTTTTAGTTCCTTTTCCTTTTTTTATCCAGCGACTGTGCTCTCTTTCCCATGGCCTCCAGCTGCAACATTTGTCCTCTCCCCTTCCCTCCCGTTCTGTTCTCTCCCCACCTCTCCATGTCTCTTTGTCTGTCTCCCCTTCAAGTTCCAGGCCCCCTCCCTCGCTCCCCTTCAAGTTCCTGCCCCCTCCCTCCCCTCCAAGTTTCTGAGCTCTCCCTACCCCCCTCCCTCCCCTTGAAGTTTCTGGCCTCTCTCTCCCTTTAGTGTACCTGCTCGCATAGACTTTGCACTGCTGTGCGTGAACCTCATCCAGCTTGCGTTGTGTTCGATGTCCCCTGTTGAGGCACTGGGAGGGCGGCAGTGTCTTCACCCTTTTTTTTTTTTGTTAGTGCAGCAGGTTCGGGAGGGCGGTTCGGGGCGCCATGAACCTCGGCTTGCGTTTTGGTCGACGTCCCCCCCCCCCCCTTTTTTTTTTTATTGCGGCAGGTTCGGGAGGGCGATTCGGGCCGGCGGTATTCTCGTCAGCTGGGCGGCAATTTCTGGAGGGCGGCAGTCTCGTTAGGTGCAAGCATTGTCAGGGCGGTTGGTTTGCGCAGCAGGTTTGGGAGTGCGTCTCGTGCCTTTTTGTTTTTCCGATTTGTTTTTTTTATTTTGCGCGTACCAGTTCCTCCGATCAGCTGTGTGGGTTCACTAACGTCATCACGTTCTAACCTGCTTAGCAGACCACCTCCGTGGGGTCCATGGTCCCAGGCAGGTTAGAACGTTGGAGGTGAGTATTATTATATAGGAAATGCCACTACCATTTAACTAATACATTACTTTTTTCTTTTAAACATATTACAAACACATTATTATGTGCATTAAATTTTACAATCTTTATTATGAAAAGCTCACTAACAATAAAACACTCTCTATCCAGCACTCTCACAGTATGCTCTCCATGTAATGCCTTTTACAAACCGCTCATCCCCAGTACCAATAATCAGCTGTGACTCTTCCCAATGTTCCAAATTTGAGACCCATTTCACCTTACAGTTCTTACTGTTCTCCTAAACCGGAGACATCACACGTTAAACAAAATGTTTCTTTCAGCTTGCTCTCAAATCCTTATTAGTTTCTGAGAAGAACTTATTAATCCATGAAGAAAAACTGTGGATTGCTTGACAGGAAGTGAGGTAGAAGTACTGGATGCTGGAGAGCTCCATATGGTATGCCTACGGAGTTTAGAGGTCGGAAACAGTCTCCTGATGAAGTGGCAAAAAGAAACACGGCCAGTGTTGGGACCAAAAAGTTTATGAGACCAGAAGATATTGTGTATAAGTGGATGGAATAGATGTCAAGCAATCCACAGTTTTGTTTGCTTTGGAGGAGGCAAGACGGCAGGACTTTGAGTGCTGGCATGTGCTCAAGGCCCTGAGCTCAGTTTTTAAGATATGAAAGTACAACAGCAGCAGCAGAAACAGCAAAGGCAAGTGAAATGAAGTGAAGTATAAGGAAGAAGGACAGATGCTGGCCTATGGAGGGGAAGGAGAAGGAAGTAATGGAGGGAGGAATGGTGGATTTGGGAGAGGGAATTGCTGAAGGTTTTAACTTAGGGCTGGCCCTGCTTCCCCCTCTGTTCCGCTGGCAGAAGAGCAGTACTTCTTTAAAAAAAAAAAAAAAAAAGCCATACGCATCACCATAGCGGGACAGACTAAGGTCTATCAAACCCAGTATCCTGCTTCCAACAGTGGCCAATCCAAGTCACAAGTACCTGGCAGAAATCCAATTAGTAGCTTCATTTCGTGCCCCTAGTACTTGTATATTTGGAAAGCGTAAACAGATGCTTCACGTCTACCCGTTCAACTCCACTCATTATTTTTATAGACCCCTCAGCCGTCTCTTTGCCAAACTGAAGAGCCCTAGTCTCTTTAGCCTTTCCTCATAGAGAAGTCGTGCCATCCCCTTTATCATTTTCACAGTGCTTTTTTTGTAGAAAAAAAGGTGCCGGTACTCATTGTGGGCGGGGTCACCACACATGGCACCGCCCCTATTATAGCCACACCCACATTAGTCACACCCCTTATACCAGCCATGGCGCATATAAACAGACATCATTGAAAATATAAAACTAGTATAGGAGAAAAAATAATGTGATTTCTTTTCATTATAAATAATTTCTGTAAGCTGTTACAGCTCCAGTATACCCAGTGCAAAATAAGACAAATTCCAAACACTAAAATGAAAATAAAATGATTTTTTCTACCTTTGTTGTCTGGTGACTTTGTTTTTCTATCCATATTAGTCCCAGTCTCTGATTCTGCTCCTATCTGTTCTCTTAACTCCATTTCCAGGGCTTCCTTTCCATTTATTTCTTTACTTTCTTCCTTTCTTCTTCTTTTGTTGCCCTGCATCCATAAGTAAAAGCTGGGTCCTCCTCCATGGAATTGAATGGAGGAGGTATAACATGGATCCAGCTTTTGCCTATTTTCTCCATCCATGTGCAGTTTTTCTCCTCTTCCCTTTCCCTCAGCTCCATCCATGTGCATCTTTTTTCTTTCCTCCCCTCCATTCATGTCCAGCACTTCTCCTCTCTCCTCCCCTCTATCCATGTCCAGCATTTCTCATCTCTCTTCCCTCCTCTGTATCCATATAAAGCAATAATTCTCTCTCCCCTCTCCTCCATCCAAGTCAGCATTTCTCCTCTCTCCTAGCCAACTCCTCCATCCATCCATGTCCAGCAATTCTCCTCTATCTCCTGCTCTCCTCTCCATCCATTTCTAGCATTTCTCCTCTCTCCCCTCTCATCCATGTCCAGCAATTCTCTCTTCCCTGTCCTCCCCTCCCCATCCAGCGATTCTCCTCTCTCCCCTCCATGTCCAGCAATTCTCTCTTCCCTGCCCTCCCATCCCATGTCCAGCAATTCTCTCTCCCCTGCCCTTCCCTCCCATCCCATGTCCAGCAATTCTCTCTCCCTTGCCCTTCCCTCCCATGTCCAGCAATTCTCTCTTCCCTGCCCTTCCCATGTCCAGCAATTCTCTCTCCCCTGCCCTTCCCTCCCATGTCCAGCAATTCTCTCTCCCCTGCCCTTCCCTCCCATCCCATGTCCAGCAATTCTCTCTCTCTCTTGCCCTTCCCTCCCATCCCATCAATTCTCTCTCCTCTGCCCTTCCCTCCCATCCCATGTCCAGCAATTCTCTCTCCCCTGCCCTTCCCATGTCCAGCAATTCTCTCTCCCCTGCCCTTCCCTCCCATGTCCAGCAATTCTCTCTCCCCTGCCCTTCCCTCCCATCCCATGTCCAGCAATTCTCTCTCCCCTGCCCTTCCCTCCCATCCCATGTCCAGCAATTCTCTCTCTCTCTTGCCCTTCCCTCCCATCCCATCAATTCTCTCTCCTCTGCCCTTCCCTCCCATCCCATGTCCAGCAATTCTCTCTCCCCTGCCCTTCCCTCCCATGTCCAGCAATTCTCTCTCCCCTGCCCTTCCCATGTCCAGCAATTCTCTCTCCCTTGCCCTTCCCTTCCCTCCCATCCCATGTCCAGCAATTCTCTCTCCCCTGCCCTTCCCTCCCATCCCATGTCCAGCAATTCTCTCTCCCTTGCCCTTCCCTCCCATCCCATCCCATGTCCAGCAATTCTCTCTCCCTTGCCCTTCCCTCTCATCCCATGTCCAGCAATTCTCTCTCCCCTGCCCTTCCCTCCCATCCCATGTCCAGCAATTCTCTCTCCCTTGCCCTTCCCTCCCATTATTTCCAGCGATTCTCTGCCTCTCCCCTGCCCTCCCATCGACGTGCAGCGATTTTTCCGTCCCTCCCCTGCCCTCACCTCTCCCATATCCAGCGATTCTTCGTCCCCCAGCGTCCTCCTTCACTGCCTGCCAGCCAGCGTCGGAGTCAGAAGCGAACGGTGCAGGCAGCGATTGGCTGGCAGCATCGTAGCTTCCCTCTGCAAGTCCCGCCTACAACTTCCTGTTTACGCATAGGCGGGACTTGCAGAGGGAAGCTACGACGCTGCCAGCCAATCGCTGCCTGCACCGTTCGCTTCTGACTCCGACGCTGGCTGGCAGGCAGTGAAGGAGGACGCTGGGGGACGAAGAATCGCTGGATATGGGAGAGGTGAGGGCAGGGGAGGGACGGAAAAATCGCTGCACGTCGATGGGAGGGCAGGAGAGAGGCGGAGAATCGCTGGAAATAATGGGAGGGGAGGGGAGGAGGAGAAAAAGGTGCCGGTACGCCGTACCGTTGCGTACCGGCACAAAAAAAGCACTGCATTTTCATCACCCTTCTCTGTACCTTTTCTAATTCTGCATTATCTTTTTTGAGATGGGGTGACCAAAATTGCATACAATATTTGAGAGACGGTCTCACTATGGAGCAATACAAATGCTTTATAATATTAGTTATGTTCTCTGGTCCTTTCCTAGTAATTCCCAACATTCTAATTTGCTTTCTTAGCAGATGCTGCACACCGAGCAGAGGGGTATCAAAGAACCAGCAATGACAACACCTAAATCCTTATTCTGGGTGGAGACTCCTAAGTTGTAAGCGTACATCATGTAGCTATAGTTTGGGTTCCTCTTCCCTAAATGTATAGCTTTACACTTGCTCACAATAAACATCTCCTGCAACTTGGATGCCCAGTCTGCCAATCTCATTAGGTCATCTTACAGTTGTTCACAATCCTCTTGTGATTTAACAACTTTAAATAACTTTGTGTTGTCAGCAAATTTAATCACCTCACCCCTTATTCCCATTTCTACATCATTTATAAAAATGTTAAAAAGCAGTACAGACCCCCTGAGGAATCCCACTATTTAACCCTTTTCTTAGAATATTGACCATTTAACCCTACTTTTTTTTTAAAATCTTTTAGCTGGTTCTTAATCCACAATGGGACACTGCCTCCTATCCCATGACTATCTAATTTCCTCAGGAGTCATTCATGAGGTACCCTGTCAAATGCCTTCTGAAAATCCAGATACACAATATTGACCGGCTCACCTTTATCCACTTGTTTATTTCTCTCTTCAAAGAAATGCAGCAGTTTGGTGAAGCAAGATTTCCCCTGACTATATGCTCAATAGTTTTTGCATTGCCTTCTATATGGACTTTAAAATATATGACTTCACCAAAGACAATGCTCACCAGGAACCCTGTGAATTCTCTTATTTTCTGTACCTTGTGACTTACTGTTATTACTATTACTTTATAAATGCTTTTTTTAAATCTCTTTTAACTTAACCTATAAATGCATTATTTTGCCAACTGGGGTTAATATCATGCCAACAAAGTGTCACAGGATCCACCAGTACTGTAATCAGGCTACTGAGGCATAAAGTGCTGTTCTCCTGCCAACAGGAAGAGGAGGATCATAGTCATAGCACTCCTAGACATATACTTAATGAAAAATCCAACCCTGAATGTAATAGCTTTTAGTATATATACATCATATACAGAGCTATGGAGTCGGTACACCAAACCTTCAGCTCTGACTCCAACTGATATTAGGCTTTACAAAGCAACCTACACATCCAGCTTCTCCTATATAAGCACAAAATTATGGAATGCACTGCCAAAAACTGTGAAAACAATCTACGACCATCTAAACTTTAGGAAATCACTAAAAACCAACTTGCTCTAAAAGGCATACCCTACTGACCCAACATAAATGCCTACACCCTGCAACACAGCAAAACCAAAGATCGTATTGGACACTATATAACCTTCCCTTTAGCCGACCCACATTTTTTTTATTTTTTTGTTACATTTGTACCCCGCGCTTTCCCACTCATGGCAGGCTCAATGCGGCAGGCAATGGAGGGTTAAGTGACTTGCCCAGAGTCACAAGGAGCTGCCTGTGCCGGGAATCAAACTCAGTTCCTCAGTTCCCCAGGACCAAAGTCCACCACCCTAACCACTAGGCCACTCCTCCACTCCTCCATTGTGCCTGAAACGCACGAACCTCTTTCAAGCACACATTACTATGTAACTGTCTATCTACCGGACTTGGCGAACACCTTTACAGTACTATGTAAGCCACATTGAGCCTGCAAATAGGTGGGAAAATGTGGGATACAAATGTAATAATAATAATCTAAAATCAAACAGGACAAAGATATGTATATGTAAGTATAAAACGATATAAACAGGAGTTGGTACATTTTAACCGACTTCGACTTCACAACTCCAACGACACAGCCTGTTTCATATATATGATTTGTGTATACGGAAAAATTAGGTTCTTACCTTGGTAATTTTCTTTCCTTTAGCCATAGCAGATGAAGCCATTACGTATGGGTTGGGTCCATCAACCAGCAGGGGGAGATAGAGAGCACTCAACTTTTCACAGTGCCTCATGGCCAGCCAGCTCCACTGCCTCTTCAGTATTTGAAGCTTCCAAAGCAATATGGCAAACCTTGGGGTCATCTTTGACTCTTCTCTCTCCTTCTCTGCTCATATCCAGCAGACCGCCAAGACCTGTCGTTTCTTTCTTTACAACATCCGTAAAATCCGCCCCTTTCTTTCCGAGCACTCTACCAAAACCCTCATCCACACCCTTGTCACCTCTCGTTTAGACTACTGCAATCTGCTTCTTGCTGGCCTCCCACTTAGTCACCTCTCCCCTCTCCAGTCGGTTCAAAACTCTGCTGCCTGTCTCATCTTCCGCCAGGGTCGCTTTACTCATACTACCCCTCTCCTCAAGACCCTTCACTGGCTCCCTATCCGTTTTCGCATCCTGTTCAAACTTCAACTAACCTATAAATGTATTCACTCTGCTACTCCCCAGTATCTCTCCACACTCGTCCTTCCCTACACCTCTTCCCGTGCACTCCGCTCCATGGATAAATCCTTCTTATCTGTTCCCTTCTCCACTACTGCCAACTCCAGACTTCGCGCCTTCTGTCTCGCTGCACCCTACGCCTGGAATAAACTTCCTGAGCCCCTACGTCTTGCCCCATCCTTGGCCACCTTTAAATCTAGACTGAAAGCCCACCTCTTTAACATTGCTTTTGACTCGTAACCACTTGAAACCACTCGCCTCCACCTACCCTCCTCTCTTCCTTCCCGTTCACATTAATTGATTTGATTTGCTTACTTTATTTATTTTTTGTCTATTAGATTGTAAGCTCTTTGAGCAGGGACTGTCTTCTATGTTTGTGCAGCGCTGCGTATGCCTTGTAGCGCTATAGAAATGCTAAATAGTAGTAGTAGTAGCTCAGGGCTCTCCATCTCTACGGAGGCCGCGCCTTGCAGAGAATTCAAAATGGTGTCCGCTGCCAGCGCTGAGCGGGAAGAATCATCGCTCGCCGTGCTCGGGCTGGCTCTTACACCTGTGCAGCATGATTTACAGAGCCCCGCTGCTGATTTGCGCTTGCCACACCGGGAATAGCGCTTTACATTCTCTGCAGCCATCGCCGAAAATGGCGGGAAAATTCAAAATGGCGGTTTTGCGCCAAAAACACCCCGATTGCGGGCCCACCCCGGAGGAGTTAGAAAACACTCTTACCTCACCGGACCGAGTATCATAGTTCCGGTCCCATAGAAGAATCAAAGGAAAGGAGAAATTAGATCTTACCTGCTAATTTGCTTTCCTTTAGTCCCTCCGGACCGGACCAGGATTGGACTGATGGGTTGTGCTCGCCTACCAGCAGGTGGAGACTGAGAAAAAACTCTGACTCTAGAGAGCCAATAGGAGCCCTGGCCATGTGACCTTAGCCTCAGTATTTGAATAACAAAGCAGGAAAGAAAGAAAGACCTTCTGTGCCGTATGGAATCCTAGCAGCCACAAAGCACTCGGCAACGCCAAGTATCAGAGCTCACCAGCAACTCTCACCAGAGAAGTGGTATGGCCCGATATGTATTACAGCTCACCAGCAACTCTCACTAGAGAAGTGGTATGGCTCACTTGTACTATAGCTCACCAGCAAATCTCACCAGAGAAGCGATATGGCTCACATGTAATATAGCTCACCAGCAACTCTCCCCAGAGAAGTGGTATGGCTCACTTGTCTTATAGCTCACCAGCAACTCTCACCAGAGAAGTGGTATGGCCCTCTTAAGATTTTATATATATTCCATCAACTGAGCTTACCAGCAACTCTCACCAGAAAAGTGGTAAATCATATTTAAGGTTTTATAGATATTCCAGCAACTGAGCTCAGCCACAACTCTCACCAGAGAAGTGGTATGGCGTATTTAAGGTTTTATAGATAGATTCCAGCAATTGAGCTCACCAGCAACCACCAGAGATGTGGTATAGACCACGTAAAGTTCTGTATATATATAGTATTGTTCCACGAATCGTAAAGGAATGAATACACTTCCTACTGAATACACTTCCTACTTAATAAAAGAAGCTAAAGAGTAGAGAGAACATGGGAGGGGCCTGGTCCGGTCCGGAGGGACTAAAGGAAAGCAAATTAGCAGGTAAGATCTAATTTCTCCTTCCTTAGCGTCCCTCCGGACCGGACCAGGATTGGACTGATGGGAAGTACCAAAGCAGTAATCTGAAGGGAGGGACCCTATGAAAACTGCAGAGAAATGTTCATGCTGCATAGACCACCTGGCGACAACTAACATGTAGTGTGTCCCAATGAGCAAAATAAAATGAAACTAGGACTAAGTTGCCAACTTACCAATGTGCACCGAGAGCACCAAAAATCGCCGTAGTAAGAATAGAGCCCGCTTCTGAAGTTGTGGAATATGTTGTAATACGCTGTGGAACTGCCCTCTCAGCGAGAAGAGAAATAGACATTCTCATTTCCTTGATCCTTCGCGATATAGCGGGTTAGAAACAATGAAAAACTTTTACGCCTACTGGCTAGAAGGACAAAACCAATAAGAAAAAACCGATTGGGAAAGGTGAAAACTTTAAACTACAGCAGACCGAAAAGAAGTTACCAACCGTAGAAGTATTCCACACATAGATCTACTTGCTGCAATGGCTACTGGGAAATACTGCTTGAAGAGGAAAACTTTATAGAAAAAGTTATGGCTACTAGAAAACAGAACTTTAAGAGTCTGTTCACCTAGTTCACCTAGCTGGTGGACGAAGCGGGAGGTACAGGTGCAGGACTCCTTTAAGAAACCGCTTTGACAGTGGATGCTGCATAAGCGTGCGGTTGTCAACAGTATCATGCATCACTGATAGAGCTGCCAAATGAACTCTAATGGATGAGTAAGACAGACAAGATTTCGCAAGATGCAGAAGATATTCCAAAACATGCAAAATGGATACTGTTTGTGGAATGAAGTGGCGAGAGGAGTACCACAGAGTGAACCGTCGCCACTTTGATTCATAGGACTTTAATGTAGATTTCTGTCTGGAAGCAATTAAAACTTGAAGTACTTCCTGCGAAAATATCAAAGATGTTGCAGACCCAGTAACCACGCCATAAGTTTGAGTGACTGGGGGTCCGGATGTAGAAGGGTGCCTTGGTTCTGCGTAAACACCTAGTGAGATGATGGAAGAAACGCATAAAGAAGGTTGAAAAACCCCTGCTGGACGTTGGCATCTGTCCCTGTCTCCGTCAAGACTGTTGCTGAACGGAAGAAGCAAGAAATGTTCGTGAGCCTGAAGGCAAAAAGAGATAGCCCTGAAGTGTCGCAGTGAGGAAGTAAGGCTGAAAAAATGAGAGTCCATTCACCTAAACGCAGGGTGACACAACTAAGAAAAAATGAGTACAAACTCAAGAGTATACTCTTAACTCCTCCTTGGCGGATGACATAACCCATTGCCATGGCAAGGACCAACATAGCTCTCTCCGCCTTGTTTGTCAGTAGGGAAAACAAAATTCACCCGAAGGTAAAACGAATTGCTGAGGTCCCCCAGAAAAAAAATATATAAAAACAAGCTTCTGCCAAAAAGTGTACTGCACGAAGCATCCCAATGACAGAACTAAGGTTCTTGAGATAACTAGATGACACTTAAATAGCGCGATTGATGACCCTGAGATTCGCAATAGGATGAAGGAAAATTCCTTCTTGGGCATTAGAAAGTAAAATTGCATTCTGCAGACTAGAGCGAGGAAATGGCCGAAGGCCCAAGGTCACCAAGAAAAATATAAACTGGGATGTTTGCAGAGGAGACAAAAGACTGTGCGCCAACCTGACTAAACAAAGAGAAAATCAGAGATATCTGATGAGAGATCAAATGAGAGATCAAATGAGAGGCCTGGCTACAATCACCACCCAACCTAGAGACTGTAAGAAATGCAACACCCGGTGCGTGTCCTGAGAACTCTGCTGATAAGACTTTCTCCAATTAGGCAGTCGTCTAGGTAAGAATGAAATGACCCTAAGAGCGCAATGAACATCCTCTTAGATCTATAAAAGAACGGAAGAGAGAGTACTGCTGAAAATGACCGGTTAATGCATAAGCAAAAAACTAGCCATTCTCTGGATCCTGAGGAGAAGAGGAAGGGTGACCAAGGACACCAGTTAAATAGGGCTACAAACTCCAACCCTATCTCTATGGCGTTCCATAGTTGGGTAAGTTCTGAATATAGAAAGTTCTGAATATAGGAGTCCACCAGCTATGGTAGTACGCTCCGGACAGAAAAAAATTGTCCCAGTATGAACGTCTGATTCACCGGCCTGTAATTTCTTGGATCTCCCTAATCCACATACCACTAATCCACGTACCACGGTCATGCGTCCTCCCTCACTGAGATGTAGATTGTAAGCTCCTTTGAGCAGGGAACGTCCTTCTTTGTTAATTTGTACAGCGCTGCGTAACCCTAGTAGCGCTCTAGAAATGTTAAGTAGTAGTAGTAGTACCAGACTCACACCCAATAGATATGAATGTTGAGCTTGTTTCAGGTTAAAACACCGAACCTAGGCCCAGGGTCCCCGGTGTTCCTAGTGGTGAACAGCCATGGCAAATATTGTATGCGTTAGTTTGCAGAATTACTGCAAAGCCTTGCTTTTGGAGCAGAGATTTCTGTTCGATACTCTCGTGAGAGGTTTTTGTTTTTTTTTCTTTAATGCTGTTCTGGCTGTAGAAAGGTGGACATTTGAGCTTCCCCAGAATGGCAAAACTTATGTACCTATGCCCATTAGATATGAATGCTGGACTTGATGGACTTTAGGCCTTACCCAGCATAACCATACTTATGTACCTATGGTATAAATACACAGGAAGTGAGTGAATCCCCTTCCAATTGAAAGAACACTCTGGAGTGAAGGCGCATAGAATGAAAATGAAAAAGGACAAACTTGGAAATTACCTGTAACGAAAAAAGTGAAGTTGTGCCACAGCCACTTGGTGAAGGCAGTGTAGACAAGACTGTATCTGAATTCAAGAAAGCTTGATATAACATCAGGTCTCTAAGGAAGAGGAAGAGATAGCAGATGGTATGTATAGGCATACTGGACCAAACCAGGATGTTTATAATCTGCCAGTGCTGAACTGATAGAGTAGAGACAAACACGAGTAGATGGTTTGAGGACCGTCCACTATCTTTAAGTGAAAGGATGACTTTATTCTCTAAGTGACCATATGTCCTGTAAAAACCAGAAGAAAGCTAAAATGAAATATGAGAGGCTTCAAGGCAGTTGGAAAAGAAGGGAAGACATGAATAAAGCATGCCTGCTAAGGCAGCTGAGTGACTGGGAGCTTGGTAGACAGGACTGTCCCTCAGAGAATATGAAAGAGCTGATATATCCCCATGGCATCTGAACAATATACTGTATGCCTCTAGAGAAGGCTTCTTAAAGCCGGAAAAAGAAAACACTGTATAACACTACAGCCATTGAGAGTGATTGTCTGTTAAGTTCTTAAAACACTATATAACATCATAGGCATGGAGTAAAATGCTTGAAAGGAACTAAGATATTATGGTCAGAATTGCAAAGTACCAATCAATTGACTCTTAGACAATGTAGTCCTATTCATCAGGGAATGAGAAAGACAGAAATTTACTCTATGCCTATAGAGAAAGTTTCTAAAGTTCTTAAAACACTGTATAATACTACAGCTATTGAGGAAAATGCTTGAAATGAATTATGATATTATATTATGATAAGATGTAGATTTTCCACCAGGCAATGAAAAATGACTGAGCACCAGAAAAAACTAGTGTTAACAGCCCCGTGATACATAGAAATTTAAAAGAAGAAAAGCTTGTTATATATCCATATATGAAAGGAGCCCCCTTTCAACCAAATATTGCCTGCTGATGTGAAGAGCATTTTAGAATACGCCGTTCAGCACATACAAAAGTGTACACATTTTGGAGCAGAACTGCTCTATGAACTGCAGCCTTACCTTCAGCAGAGAGATCCCCGACTGATAAGATGGAGGGAGAAACAAAATGGCCGCTGTTCGCGCCACTGGCCCCGTGGCAATCGACAGCGCGCCAGACACCTCCGAACAAGTGGAGCCCAGTGGAACGTTGAAGAAACAACAGCCGGCGAAAAAGGCCCCGAAAAAACCGGAGGCAGCACCGGACCCGAAGAAACCTAGAAGGGAGAGCAAAATTTACACGTTCCGGCTGCGTGAACTGCGCGACGCTGACCAACAGCAGCTGTTTGAACTTTTAAGCCATATCGGAAAAAACAGGTGGTTGCGCTTACGCGGTTCGCACCTTTCTTTTTTTTTTTTTTTTTCATTTGTTTAAACTGCCGCCGCCGCCAAAACGCAAGAAAATGGAGGAAATTAAATCTGACGAGAAAAATCGCTGTTTAAAGTCACAGATACTGAATTATTTTCTTCTGTTTGTTTTTTGTTTTTTTTTTTTTATAACCCCTCAATCATAATAAAACACTGGAGCTGCTTGCTCGTTAGAAGTCTGGGGAAAGAAAGGCTGCTTCTTTGAATTTCCTTTTATTTGATTTAATTCTTTTAAAGCAGCTACCTGTTAAAAGTGGCTGCCTCTCCCAAAGACGGTACACCTTTCCAGAGAAAGGGACGGCCCTTCCCTGCTAAGCCAGGGAGATGGGGAGGAAGGGGGGTGGACTCGAGACACCCGAGTTTAACACCCCCGAGGCTGTCAAAGAAAGAAGAGAAAGGAAACCCTGTCAAGCCTCTAAATAAGATTCCAGGCACAGAAGAATTATCACAAATATCTGTAATATCTAAAGAGAAAAGGAGAGAGACTAATGGGCTCACTTCCTACCTGCTGGGAGACTGAGAAAATACTGAGGCTAAGGTCACATGGCCAGGGCTCCTATTGGCTCTCTAGAGTCAGAGTTTTTTCTCAGTCTCCACCTGCTGGTAGGCGAGCACAACCCATCAGTCCAATCCTGGTCCGGTCCGGAGGGACGCTAAGGAAACCTCTGTTCCATTTTTTTTTTTTAACGCTGTGAGGAAAGCAGAAGTAATAAGAACTCCGGAGGCTCAGATGAGTGGGAAAGGCAGGGAAAGGCGAACCAATGTGCCTGCATCCACTGAGTGGGAAAGGACAGGGAAAAGCAAGCTAATATGTCCACATCCACGGGGGCATGGGTAAGGCAGGGAAAGGGCTAACCTATGTGCCTTCAAAGTGAAGCTGCTAAAGCCTCTAACACCCCAGCTAACAACTGGCAAGCCAGGAGCCACCCCCAGGCAGATTTTTGATGGAGCTCGAAGAAGCTGCAGCCACCCTGCTTAGGGAGATAGAGAATACTGAAGAGACAGTGGAGCTGGCTGGCCATGAGGCACTGTGAAAAGTTGAGTGCTCTCTATCTCCCCCTGCTGGTTGATGGACACAACCCATATGTAATGGCTTCATCTGCTTGATGACAAGGAACATCTGTTTTTGCTGCAAAGGATAGGATGGGCAGTTTTACAAATATTGAAGTAAATAATATGCCACAGCTTATACACTAGTAACATGCAACTGGCCTAATTATGCAAGGCTTATACAATAATGAAAATACCATAATAAACAGAAATGAGGAATCACAAAACAGAAAGCACATCTGAAAAAGGGATATGCAGGAGGGGGGTGGGGGTGGGGGTGTTAACAGAAACCAAGCAACTTTATCATGGGATCTGAAAGAAATGCAGGAGTAGCCTGCACTGAGCAGAGAGCCAGCGTTTAAAACCTGCCCCTTGGGACCCTGGGCAAGTCATTACCTCCATTACCTGAGGTGCAAATCACCACCCTCACTATGGGAAAGGTAGGTAACATGTATATGGATGCTTACATAGGGTCGTCATCAGGCTCCCACCCCTCCAGCTCCTTGAAACAGAAGAAGCATTGAGCCACATCAGGGCTGTTCTCGCTTGGACAGTGGATGAATCCTGCAGCAGCCATCTAACGAAGGGGAAAAACAAAACAAAAGAACTCACCTCTTAACAAACTTACCAAATCCTCCAACACCCACATCTCTACCAACTACTTAAACACAGCACTGGTAACTTTACAAAAGAGCACAACCCATCTTTTGAGGACCCTTTACTGGGGCACAAATGCACCCCTACCACTCTGAATCCCTCTTACCCCTGCTATAGTACTGGCACCCCCCCCCTTCCATTCTTACCTTCCTGCAAGGTACAGGTGCACACCTACCCTTCCTCCCTCATCCCACTTACATTCCCCACCTATGACATCTTGGCATCTTCTAAAAAGGTAATATACAAATCTGTATTCTCATTTTGGCTGCAGAGTGGTGGAATGCTTTACCAGTCAGAGCCAAGTAGGGATGGACCAAAGTCTCATCAGCTGAGGGCTGATTGAAGTAACTTTACTGCACCAAATACTTGTATGTGACCCGATACGGGTCAGTGTTTCAACGGTTCTACCGTCTGCCTCAGGGGTCAAAATACTTCTGGGAAGTATTATGAATGCAAAAAATGAAATCTTAGTAATACAGTATGGTCGCAACGGACGCTACTGAAAAGCCCACCAAAACAAAAAAGCTTTACCAATCACAAAAAAAACCCCATTATCTCATTACAAACTATTTTGCAAAGCAATTGAAATTATTTTATTTCTATTATTTGTGTTGCTTAAGAAGTAGCCTGATGGTTAGGGCAGAAAGTGTTGATCCTGGCAACCTAGGCTTGATTCCCACTGCAGCCACTTGTGACCTTGGGCAAGTTATTCAACCCTTCATTATCCCAGGTTCAAAAACTTAGATTGTTTCGTCTAGTAGCATAGTAGTAGTATTAGTACCTAAGGATTGAAAGATGTTGGTTCTGCTTTATTTTATTGTTAAGCTCCTAGGAATTCCTCGTTCTCCTTTAGATAAGCACACAATTTCATGGAAGGTTACAAATACTAGATGTTAGACTGAGTAATCTTTCTTGGCAAAGTAGACTCCTTGTGACCCTGGGTGACTTACCCCAGGTGCAAAAATTAGATTACATAAGTATTCCCATACTGGGAAAGACCAAAGGTCCATCAAGCCCAGCATCCTGTTTCCAACAGTGACCAATCCAGGTCACAAGTACCTGGCAAGATCCCAAAAAAGTACAAAACATTTTATACTGCTTATCCCAGAAATAGTGGATTTTCCCAAGTCCATTTAATAATGGTCTATGGACTTTTCCTTTAGGAAGCCGCCCAAACCTTTTTTAAACTCCACTAAGCTAACCGCCTTTACATTTTCTGGCAACAAATTCCAGAGTTTAATTACACGTTGAGTGAAGAAACTTTCTCCGATTCGTTTTAAATTTACTACAGGATACTTCCTAACATTTTTCTTGAGTCTGCCCCCCTTCAATCTCATTTCATGTCTTCTAGTTCTACCGCCTTCCCATCTATGGAAAAGGTTTGTTTGCGGATTAATACCTTTCAAATATTTGAACGTCTGCATCATATCACCCCTGTTCAGGTCAGCAAGTCTCTCCTCATATGTCTTGTAACGCAAATCCCATACCATTTTTGTAGCTTTTCTTTGCACCGCTTCAATTTTTTTACATCCTTAGCAAGATACGGCCTCCAAAACTGAACACAATACTCCAGGTGGGGCCTCACCAACGACAGAGCGATGGGGTCTGATGGGATACACCCGAGGGTGCTTAAGGAACTCAGAGTTCTTTCGGCTCCGCTGATGGACCTATTCAGTGCTTCCTTAGATACTGGAGTGGTCCTGGCGGACTGGAGAAGGGCGAATGTGGTTCCTCTGCACAAGAGTGGAAGTAAGGAGGAGGTTGGGAATTACAGACCTGTCAGTCTGACCTCGGTGGTGAGTAAGCTAATGGAAACGCTTCTAAAGAGGAGGACTGTGAGCTTTCTTGAACTACATGGAATGCAGGACCCGAGGCAACATGGCTTCACTAGTGGCAGGTCGTGTCAGACGAATCTGTCTTCTTCGACTGGGTGACCAAACAGTTGGATGTGGGAGGGGTGCTTGATGTGGTATACTTGGATTTCAGCAAAGCCTTTCACATGGTTCCGCACAGGCGACTGATAAATTGAGTGCCCTCGGTATGGGACCTAGAGTAACAGATTTGCTCTGAAAAAAAGGATGTCATCAGTGGAGTACCACAGGGATCTGTCCTAGGGCCGGCTTTTTTAAACATCTTTGTGAGCGATATTGTGGAGGGGCTGTCTGGTAAGGTTTGTCTCTTTGCGTATCATACTAAACTCTGCAACAGGGTGGACGCTTTGGAGGGTGTGAATGACATGAGGAAGGACCTAGCGAAGCTAGAGGAATGAACCGATATTTGGCAACTAAGGTTTAATCCCAAAAAATGCAGGGTCATGCACTTGGGTCTCAAAAATCTGAGGGAATGGTACAATATAGGGGGTGTAGTGCTTCAGTGTGGGAAGGAAGAGCGGGACTTGGTGGTGATTGAAAGCTTTAAGGTCGTCACACACAAACAGGTAGAAAAAGCGACCGCCAAAGCCAGAAGGATGCAGGATGCATAAAGAGAGGCATGACCAGCAGGAAAAAGGCGGTGATAGTGCCGTTATATAAGTCTCTGGTGAGGCCCCATTTGGAGTAGTGCGTGCAGTTCTGGAGACCGCACCTATGGAAAGATATAAACAGGATGGAGTCGGTCCAGAGGGCGGCTATGAAATTATTAAGTGGTCTTGAATGTAAAAATGATATGGACAGGCTTATGAACCTCAACATGTACACACAGGAAGAGAAGAGGGAGAGATAATACATGATAGAGATGTTTAAATATCTCAAGGGCATTTATGTACAGGAAGGGAGCCTTTTTCAAATGAAGGAGAACTCTGGAATGAGGGGGAAGAGGGAATAGGCTTAGGAGAACCTAAGGAAGTAGTATTTCACAGAAAGGGTGGTGGAGTCAAGGACTGTTCCAGAACAGGAAGAATTAGGGGTTACAGAGGATGGGTCATATGGCCTTTATCTGTTGTCATGTTTCTGTATTTCATCGCATGCCCCCTAGTCCTAGTATTTTTGGAAAGCGTAAACAGACGCTTCACATCTACCCGTTCAACTGTACTCATTATTTTCTAGACCTCTATCATATCTCCCCTCAGCCGCCTTTTCTCCAAGCTGAAGAGCCCCAGCCGCTTTAGCCTTTCCTCATAGGGAAGTCGTCCCATCCCCTTTATCATTTCCGTCGCCCTTCTTTTCACCTTTTCTAATTCCATTATATCTTTTTTGAGATGCGGTAACCAAGCCTCATTTTTGTTTTCCATTCCTTTCCTAACTAACATTCTATTTGCTTTCTTAGCCGCAGCAGCAGAGCCACAAAGGGCAAAGAAAGTGCAACACATGATATATAAACTGTAGTAGAGGAAGGTGGAAGATAAAATCCTTGAGTCCACGTTCCCACCGTTACCCCTCTTACCCTGGCCGGGGTACAAGCACAACCCTCGATAAAGGGCCAATTGCTGTACGTTCGGATACGAGAGTCTAAGAGATAAAGGCGCCATTGCTCCGGGATCTCCGAGTCCCCCAGTGAAGCGAGCGGGGCTTTTAACATCTGGATCAAGGTAGAGCCCCTTCCCTTCAATTGAAAAAGCCAAGAAAGGTAAGGCCGAGTCGGCGGTTAGAACAGCGCCCGCGCGCGCCTTCATTCAAAGCTAAAGGCGCCTAAACCGCCCTCTGAGCGGAAGCTGTCGCAGGGCGCTCTGGGATCAGTGGTCCCGGCAGTCGCAGGCTACGGGCATTGTGGGCTGCGCTGAACTACCCTTCCCGGCAGCCTCGGCCCGATTATCACGTGCTGCTCGCTGTGTTCAAATCCTTAGCGCTGCGCTCGAGGCTCAAGGCGGCTAAACCGCCCAGGCTCTGAGCGGAAGCTGTCGCAGGGCGCTCTGGGATCAGTGGTCCCGGCGTCCGCAGGCTGCTGGCATCGTGAGCGGCGCTGAACTACCCTTCCCGGCAGCCTGGGCGTGAGGATCACGTGCTGCTCGCTTGTGTTCAAATCCTTAGCGCTGCGCTCGAGCTCCTAATTTCACAGCCATGTCTGGCAGAGGAAAGACCGGAGGGAAGGCTCGCGCCAAAGCCAAGTCGCGCTCGTCCCGCGCTGGCCTGCAGTTCCCCGTCGGCCGCGTGCACCGCCTCTTGCGCAAGGGCAACTACGCGGAGCGGGTGGGCGCCGGGGCCCCGGTGTACTTGGCCGCCGTGCTGGAGTACCTGACGGCCGAAATCCTGGAGCTGGCGGGCAACGCGGCCCGGGACAACAAGAAGACGCGCATTATCCCGCGACACCTGCAGCTGGCTGTCCGCAACGACGAGGAGCTGAACAAGCTGCTGGGCGGCGTCACCATCGCCCAAGGCGGCGTCCTGCCCAACATCCAGGCCGTGCTCCTACCTAAGAAGACGGGGGGCTCGGCCGCGCCCACTGCCCACCCCAAGGGCGGCAAGAAGATGTCGCAGCACTCGCAGGAGTATTAGAGGGGGGAGACCCCCAACACAAAGGCCCTTTTCAGGGCCGCCTGGCGCCTCCCCGAAAGAGCTGACTCACAATGTGGGCACACGGGGGAGGGGGTAAAAGGATACTTAAAGGGTGCTGGCGGAGGGGGTGAAAGGATGCTTAAGGTGTGTTGGTGGGAAGGGGTAAAAAGACACTTAAGTTGTGCTGGGGGGAGGGGGTGAAAGGATGTTTAAGGTGTGTTGGTGGGAAGGGGTAAAAAGACACTTAAGTTGTGCTGGGGGGAGGGGGTGAAAGGATGCTTAAGGTGTGCTGGGGGGAAGGGGTAATAGGATACTTAGGGTGTGCTGGGGGGAGGAGGTAAAAGGATACTTAAAGGGTGCTGGGGGGAGGGGGTGAAAGGGTGCTTAAGGTGTGCTGGGGAGAAGGGGTGAAAGGATACCTAAGGGGTGCTGGGGGGGAGGGGGTGAATGGATGCTTAAGGTGTGCTGGGGGGAGGGGGTAAAGGATGCTTAAGGTGTGTTGGTGGGAAGGGGTAAAAAGACACTTAAGTTGTGCTGGGGGGAGGGGGTGAAAGGATGCGTAAGGTGTGCTGTGGGGAGGGGGTAAAAGGATGCGTAAGGTGTGCTGGGGGAGGGGGTAAAAGGATGCGTAAGGTGTGCTGGGGGGAGGGGGTGAAAGGATGCTTAAGGTGTGCTGGGGGGAAGGGGTAATAGGATACTTAGGGTGTGCTGGGGGGAGGAGGTAAAAGGATACTTAAAGGGTGCTGGGGGGAGGGGTGAAAGGACGCTTAAGGTGTGCTGGGGGGGAGGGGGTGAAAGGACGCTTAAGGTGTGCTGGGGGAGGGGGGTTAAAGGATGCTTAAGGTGTGCTGGGGGGAGGGGGTGAAAGGATGCTTAAGGTGTGCTGGGGGGAAGGGGTAATAGGATACTTAGGGTGTGCTGGGGGAGGAGGTAAAAGGATACTTAAAGGGTGCTGGGGGGAGGGGGTGAAAGGATGCGTAAGGTGTGCTGTGGGGAGGGGGTAAAAGGATGCGTAAGGTGTGCTGGGGGAGGGGGTAAAAGGATGCGTAAGGTGTGCTGGGGGAGGGGGTGAAAGGATGCTTAAGGTGTGCTGGGGGGAAGGGGTAATAGGATACTTAGGGTGTGCTGGGGGAGGAGGTAAAAGGATACTTAAAGGGTGCTGGGGGGAGGGGGTGAAAGGACGCTTAAGGTGTGCTGGGGGGAGGGGGTGAAAGGACGCTTAAGGTGTGCTGGGGGAGGGGGGTTAAAGGATGCTTAAGGTGTGCTGGGGGGAGGGGGTGAAAGGATGCTTAAGGTGTGCTGGGGGGAAGGGGTAATAGGATACTTAGGGTGTGCTGGGGGAGGAGGTAAAAGGATACTTAAAGGGTGCTGGGGGGAGGGGGTGAAAGGGTGCTTAAGGTGTGCTGGGGAGAAGGGGTGAAAGGATACCTAAGGGGTGCTGGGGGGGAGGGGTAAAAGGATGCTTAAGGTGTGTTGGTGGGAAGGGGTAAAAAGACACTTAAGGTGTGCTGGGGGGGAGGGGTAAAAGGATGCTTAAGGTGTGTTGGTGGGAAGGGGTAAAAAGACACTTAAGTTGTGCTGGGAGGAGGGGGTGAAAGGATGTTTAAGGTGTGCTGGGGGGAGGGGGTAAAAGAATGCTTAAGGTGTGCTGGGGGGGAGGAGGGAAAGGACCCCACTTTAGTTGTACTGCTGAATGCGCCACTCCTTAATCTGGACATTAAATAGTCCAAGACTTTTCTGTGCTAAAAGTTGTAACCTTTCCGCATAACCACGGAAGATACCGGCAATGGACCACTGCACTAAAGATCTTCCTAATCCTGCAGCAAAAACTTTGAGACTGTACAATCAAGAGGATTGGCTTAACACTACTTAAGCTTCTTTGGACACCTTTGCTTAAAATGGTCCTTTACCATATGACTTTGCCTGTAGATTGATGAAAGGGAAGCAGTGAACAGTGTAGTTCTAGAAAATACAATAGTTGGAATACATTGTATTAACTACAAATCTTGTTTAGATTTCACACGTTCCGAACTGATAAATATAATGACATTTTTAAATGCTATTAAATCCTGACAAATTGATAACATTTTCTGCTATTTACTACTACTTATCATTTCTATAGCACTACTAGACATACGCAGCGCTGTACACTTGAACATAAAGAGACAGTCCCTGCTCGACAGAGCTTACAATCTAATTAGGACAGACAAACAGGACAAATAAGAGGTAAGGGAATTACTAAGGTGAGGATGATAAAATAAGGGTACTGAACAACATTTAACTATAATTTAAATAAGCTCTGCGGTATTCCCTGGTGCTCTCACGCCAAACCCTCTCTGATCATCCCAGAGATGAAGATATGATTCCATGTACCCCAATGAAAGGCGAATTTAATTTCAATATATTCCATCTTAATAACACCAGGCGTCCCACTGCACATTAGAACAACAGTTAAGATGAACACTATAAGGAAACAACATATACTCACTGAGATTTGACCATGTATTACTGTATTCTACAGAACAGTGTAGAAAAATGAACACAAAATACAGCGTTTAATACTGCTGTTTCTACCAGCTACAGTAATTTTTAATACTATTTTAGTGATTTTCCTTCCTTCCTTTTCAGACGCATTGAGGTTGCTAAAGATTTTTTTTTATAGCATTCAGCGTAATTAAACTGGATATTGGCTCCAATTGCCTTTTTTTTTTTTTTTTTTTTAAGTGCAAGAAAGGAGTGTTTTGGGGCAGAATTGGGGAGGAGCTGACAGGCATGCAGGTGCTGATAATAAATGCCAAATAGCTGTATAGCTATGCAACCAAACAGGATTGTATAAATAGCAGACTTCTTTGTTTGGGCACGAGAGTGCTGGCATAAAATTTTGGCAGGCACCTGCATAGCTGATAGTCTGACCGAAACTTATCGCTCCCCTCTTTACTGGCCCTGGTATTGGTGCCCTATGGCCTACTCGGCCAATCAGCTTTTCATGATCCCTCATGTGAAACCTTTTTTTCTTTGAAGGGGTAAAATGTGATACATGGTCTTAAAAATGCTGAAAACAAGCTGTTGGGATACTAGGTATTTTATTTCATTCCTAGAAATAGACTGATATTCTGGGTTGGTTGTTTTGAGGTCAGTTGTGCCAACTTGAATGCAAATGGCCATATGAGTTGTCAGAAATGCAAAGTACAAAGTAACATTTATTACTAGGAGATTTTAAAAATATATATAAATTGTTATGCCGTACTTCACTTTTTTAACTGTAACATAATCAGTGGGTACCATTACTAGCAGTTCCTTGACTGCAACTGTTTTTCCTGATTATTTTAATGAGGTGTCAAAATTGAGTTTGTTGAATAGCAGTGCTGGGTCGTCGTCCCCCCCCCCCCCCCATCAGATTTGTCTGAGTCCGAACAGTCTTCTGATTCAAATGGATTAAGTGCTGTTTGAGATCAGTTTCAATCTGTTAAATAAGGTGTTAAAATTGAGTTTGTTGAACAACTGAATAACAGTACTGAATCGTTGCCTCCCCCCCCCCCCCCCCATATTTTGTCTGAGTTTGAACAGATTTCTGATTCCAATGGATTAAGTGGTGTTTGAGATCAATCTGTGTTAAATATCGTTCCATAGATTCATCAGTTATTTTATTAGATACAATTGCTAGTCTGTGTACAACTATTTCTCCGAGGACAAGCAGGCTGCTTGTTCTCACTGATGGGTGACGTCCAACGGCAGCCCAGGATCAGAAAATCTTCCCTAGCAACAAAAGTTTGCTAGCCCCATGCACACCGCGCATGCACGGCCGTCTTCCCGCCCGAACGCGAACGTGCTCGTCAGTCTTCTTTTTTTCTGCGGTTCGGGAACGCTGCTTTGCCACTTCTCTGCCCAGGATTCCTCTTGCGCTATTTGTTTCTTCGCCCGTTTTCAGCGATTTTCTTTTTTTGAGTCTTTGACTCTTCTTTCTTAGTTTTCCCCTTAAGTTTACTTTCTTTTTTTTTCGCGGCCATTTTGGGCCGCCCGTGTGGGTCTTTTTCTTGAATGGCGTCTTTTTTTCAGACACCATCGCGTTCGACCTCGCCGGCACAATTTTTCTGCTCATGTCCGCGAAGCCTACCAGCAGCTTCAAAAGGTGCACGCAGTGCAGCCGGACCATCTCCCTTACTGACAGACACGCTTTGTGTCTTCGGTGCCTAGGTGAGAGTCATCGACCTGATGCCTGTCTTCAGTTGAAGAAGCAGACTCAGGCGGTGCGTTTGGCTCAGTGGAACGTCTTGTTCGGAGCCCGGTCCGGTCCTTTGGCGTCGATGGAGCCAGCGGTACCGAGGTCATTGCAGGTATCGATGTCTTTATCGGAGGGTGCATCGTAGGTTATGGCTGTCCAGAGACCCCATGCTGGTAGCAGTGAGCCATCGAGTGGGTCTCCACCTGCCTCGAGGACTCCTGCGCAGGCCCACCGGGACTGACCTTCTTCGGACCCGGCCCCGAGGAGCCATTTGGATACAATGTCCTCTTCGGCACCAGGAGGTACCAGTACCGAGCTTCGAGCTAAGGCTAAGAAGCATCGGTCACCGTCCCGTCATGGTGCCGAGAGCTCCGGGGCGCCGAAAGAGTCAGCACCCGAGAAGCGCCGATGCCGGAGGGACCGCTCGCCCTCTATTCAGGAGGTGTCAGTGCGCTCATCTCCAGACAGCCCAGTACTGCCTCCGCACTCCAGACAGGTTCTTACATCTTCTCCTGTACAGGTGCCTTTGCCTTTTTCAACAGCCACTCTCAACGAGAGCCTCCAAGCCGTTCTCCCAGAGATTCTGGGGGAGCTGTTGCGCCCATCTCTGGTACCTTCAGTGCTTGCACCGTTGGTACCGTCTTTTTCAATGCCGTCGAGGGAGGCGGCAGCTGGCTCATCGCCCGTGGTGCGGTCTCCGACTCCAGTACCGCTTGCAGTGCCGGGGACGAGTGCCACCCAGGCTGATTCCCCGCCGTCGTCGATGGAGGGAGCTTCATCGCCTCCGGCGCGGGAGTCTTCCTCTCGACGACACTACGATTGGCATCAGTCCTCGGAGTCGAGACGGGCTCGGCTTCGGACTGAAGTTCATGAATTCATGTCCAACTCCACAGAGGAGGGCTCGTGGGAAGCAGAGGCGGATACCAGGTACTTCTCGGACGAGGAGTCCTGTGGTCTGCCCTCTGACCCTACTCCCTCGCCCCAGAGGAAGCTTTCTCCCCCAGAGAGCCTTTCCTTTTCATCTTTTGTCCGGGAAATGTGTATGGCCATTCCCTTCCCGGTGGAGACTGTGGATGAGCCCAGGGCTGAGATGTTCGAGGTCCTGGACTATCCATCCCCTCCTAAGGAATTGTCCACTGTTCCTCTGCATAATGTCCTCAAGCAGACATTGTTGATGAACTGGACGCATCCATTAACTAATCCCCACATTCCCAAGAAGATTGAGTCCCAGTACCGAATCCACGGGGATCCGGAGTTGATGAAGACTCAGTTGCCTCATGATTCTGGAGTTGTGGATTTGGCCCTTAAGAAGGCCAAGAGTTCTAGGGATTACGCCTCGGCGCCCCCGGGGCGTGAATCTATGTCACGTGCTCGAGGACCTTGGCATACTGTCAGGCTTCTTCCCTGGGAGCACTGGATTCGTGAGTCCTTGGGCTACTACTGTGGGGCGGCAGTGGCAGGCAAGATCACCTTCAAGGTAGAGATGAGACAAGACTGGATCGGAACCCCGGACTGGAGTTCTACACAGGAATACTCGGAACTGGAACGCACCGGACGGGTGCGCACTGGAGTGGAGCCCGCTGGACTGGAACACACTGGAGTGGCCCCACTGGACTGGAACATACAGGAGTGAAACCCGCTGGACTGGAAACACACTGGCCCGGAACCCGCTGGATTGGAACACACTGGACCTAGGCTTCACCTACGCTTGACCACCTTTCCCCGAGGGTTGAGCCCTCAGGTTCGGGCGGCCGGCAGGGCTTACAGGAAAAACCGGAACTGGAACTTGCAAGCAGGAACAGCAGGAATGAGGATCCAGGAGTGCCCCCTGGCACCTCGGCGAAGGCAAGGCAGCCAGGCAGGGAATGTCCGGGTTCTGGCAGTCGGCAGGTTAGACACAAGGACTAGTAGACTGTACCCAAGCTAATAGGAAAGCTATGCCCAGGCAAACCAGTCATACACAGGAAACATACACTAGGTAACTCAGGAGACTAGTAAAGCTATACACCAGCTAACAACAAAGCTGTGCCCAAGCTAACACTGGAAACAAACACAGAGAACTAGCAAAGCTATACACAGGCTAACAAGCCACACGGTGCCTAAGCTGGCTAGTCTAACACTAGGAACAAACACAGAGAACTAGCAAAGCTATACACAGGCTAACAAGCCACACGGTGCCTAAGCTATCTAGTCAAACATAGAAACTCACACAGAGCAAACACTGAAACAGTGTACAGAGCACTCTATACACCAGGGCCCTTAGATGAAATGCAAAGGCCAGGGCTGTAGTCTCTAAGTGATTAATAAAGCCCTTCCACACCAGAGGCACAGCTGCAGCAATCACCTTGCATCCAAACAGAGGCTTGACACACAGAGAAGTCAGCCCGCGGGAGCCATCTTGGATACTGGCATAGAGGAGTCGGCGGCAGCCATCTTGGAAAAGGCATAGCCCACACAGGTGAGGTTCAGTAGGGCAATCAGCACACAGAGCCAGAGAGAAACTAAGACAGACACAGAGACAAGCAGAAGCCAGCACAGCCACTGACTCCCAGAAACAGGGTAAGTCTGAGGGTGGTCACGGCCACAGACGTAACAGTACCCCCTCCTCAAGACCCCCTTCTCGGTCTCCCTGAGGAGTTCAGGTGTCCAGGGGTAACTATGGTGAAACCTCCTGATGGGTCTCAAAAGCCAGACATAGATCACTGGACTGGAAGTCACAAGGAAGTTCAAAACTGGCAGACAAAAGTAGAACCTGTGACCAGGAGGCTCCTTCGAATCACCACGGGGCAACCTCAGGAACATGGATGCATCAAGAGGAACAAAATTCAAAAATAACCCTTCCCAGAGGGAACCCACAATGTCCTGGACCTCTTGGCAATTCCGTGTAATGGCAAGAGCAAGGCTGAAGCCACTACCCCAGCTGACATCAGAAGCTGGGCTGGGGCCCGAAGTGGCATCCCAGTCTTGACAGGAACTAGAAGTCTGAACAGAAGCAGATCTGGAACTGGAACCTGGGTTGGCATCCAAAACGGAGCCGGGATTTGGACCAGGACTGGAATCAACCCCTTGACTGTAACTGGAACTGCAACTCGGTCCAGACTCAGCATCTTGCCTGGAACTGCAACTCGATCCAGACTCAGCATCTTGCCTGGAACTCCAACTCGATCCAGACTCAGCATCTTGCCTGGAACTGCAACTCGATCCAGACTCAGCATCTTGACTGGAACTGCAACTCGATCCAGACTCAGCATCTTGACTGGAACTGCAACTCGGTCCAGACTCAGCATCTTGGCTGCCACTGCTGCAACTTGGAGTGGACACAGCATCACGGCTGGCCTCAGTACTCGGAGTGGACACAGCATCACGGCTGGCCTCAGTACTCGGTGTAGACTCAGCCCACAGCACGGACTCAGCATCTCGGCTGGGACTGGCACTTGGTCCGGGACTACTAAGCCACCTTCTTTCAGCTTGGGCTTCAGGAGTATCCCGTAGGGTTGGCTCCGAGAGGAGTCGGAAGCGGTATAAGAACAGCTTGGTAGAGGGATCAATAGCAGAAATTGGGTTTTCTTCAAACCCAAGCCAGGAGACACACTTTCTCTCTGCGGCAGCTTCAGGGGTATCCTTCAAGGCTGGATCAGACAAAAGGGCAACCCGGTACTCCTGGAGCGTCATAAACGGATCCAGCTCAAAAATGGGGTTGGAACTGGGATCCACACTGGTACTAGGAGACTCCGTAGACAGCGCCACTTGAACTGGGATAGGAGGCTCGGTTCGAAGCGCCCTCTGGACTGGACTCGGAGGCTTGGTCAGGAGCATCCCTCGGACTGGACTCAGAGGCTTGAGTGGAAGCGCCACTTGAACTGGAGTCGGCAACTCGGTTAGGAGCTTCCCTTGGACTAGGCTCCGAGGCTTGAGTGGAAGCGCCCCTTGAACTGGCATCGGAGGCTCGGTCAGCAGCGTCCCTCGGACTGGACTCTGAAGCTTGGCTGAACGCGCTGCTCGGACTGGATTCAGAGGCTTGTCTGGACGCTCTGCTTGAATGGGCCTGGACCCCTGCTGGGCCCAGAGCGTGGAATTCCCAAGACGTCTTCTCTCAGCGACAGCTTCCGGAGTATCCCACAAAGCTGGATTCAGGACAAGGCTGCGGCGATACTCTGAGAGCGTGATGAAAGGGTCCATATCTGAAACTGGGCTTTCAGTGATTCCAAGCCACCGGACACGTTTTCTCTCAGCTGCCGCTTCAGGGGTCTTCTTCAAAACAGGATGAGACAACAGTTTCCCACGATACTGACGAAGAGTCATAGAAGGATCAAGCACAATGACGGAGCTGGACCCCAGCTGGGTCGGCTGGGTGGGGGTTCTTGCCGGGCTCATGGCCTTTGCATTCTGTCGCGTGCTCGAGGACCTTGGCATACTGTCAGGCTTCTTCCCCGGGAGCACTGGATTTGTGAGTCCTTGGGCCACTACCGTGGGGCGGCAGTGGCAGGCAAGATCACCTTCAAGGTAGAGATGAGACAAGACTGGATCGGAACCCCGGACTGGAGTTCTACACAGGAATACTCGGAACTGGAACGCACCGGACGGGTGCGCACTGGAGTGGAGCCCGCTGGACTCGAACACACTGGAGTGGCTCCACTGGACTGGAACATACAGGAGTGAAACCCGCTGGACTGGAAACACACTGGAGCGGAACCCACGGGACCGGAACCCGCTGGACTGGAACACACTGGACCTAGGCTTCACCTACGCTTGACCACCTTTCCCCGAGGGTTGAGCCCTCAGGTTCGGGCAGCCGGCAGGGCTTACAGGAAAAACTGGAACTTGCAAGCAGGAACAGCAGGAATGAGGATCCAGGAGTGCCCCCTGGCACCTCAGCGAAGGCAAGGCAGCCAGGCAGGGAATGTCCGGGTTCTGGCAGTCGGCAGGTTAGACACAAGGACTAGTAGACTGTACCCAAGCTAATAGGAAAGCTATGCCCAGGCAAACCAGTCATACACAGGAAACATACACTAGGTAACTCAGGAGACTAGTAAAGCTATACACCAGCTAACAACAAAGCTGTGCCCAAGCTAACACTGGAAACAAACACAGAGAACTAGCAAAGCTATACACAGGCTAACAAGCCACACGGTGCCTAAGCTGGCTAGTCTAACACTAGGAACAAACACAGAGAACTAGCAAAGCTATACACAGGCTAACAAGCCACACGGTGCCTAAGCTGGCTAGTCTAACCCTAGGAACAAACACAGAGAACTATCAAAGCTATACACAGGCTACCAAGCAACACGGTGCCTAAGCTATCTAGTCAAACATAGAAACTCACACAGAGCAAACACTGAAACAGTGTACAGCGCACTCTATACACCAGGGCCCTTAGATGAAATGCAAAGGCCAGGGCTGTAGTCTCTAAGTGATTAATAAAGCCCTACCACACCAGAGGCACAGCTGCAGCAATCACCTTGCATCCAAACAGAGGCTTGACACACAGAGAAGTCAGCCCAGCGGGAGCCATCTTGGATACTGGCATAGAGGAGTCGGCGGCAGCCATCTTGGAAAAGGCATAGCCCACACAGGTGAGGTTCAGTAGGGCAATCAGCACACAGAGCCAGAGAGAAACTAAGACAGACACAGAGACAAGCAGAAGCCAGCACAGCCACTGACTCCCAGAAACAGGGTAAGTCTGAGGGTGGTCACGGCCACAGACGTAACAATCTAGAACTATGGATTCTTTTGGGAGGAAGGCCTATCATTCTGCAATGCTCGTGTCCAAGATTTAGTCTTACCAGCTCTACAAGAGCATCCACTTGCGGAATAATGTGAGGCAGTTGGCGGGTTTGGTTGATCAGCTCCCGCAGGATTAGGCCAAGCCATTTCAGGAGGTGGTCAGGCAGCTGAAGGCGTGTCGTAAATTCCTGTCCAGGGGTGCTTACGATACTTTTGATGTTGCATCCAGGGCTGCCGCTCAAGGTATAGTGATGCGCAGACTCTCATGGCTGCGTGCCACTGACCTAGACGGTAGAGTCCAAAAGCGTGTTATGGATGCTCCTTGCTGGGGGGATAATATTTTTGGTGAGAAAGTCATACGGGTGGTAGATCAGCTCCACCAGCGGAATACCGCATTCGACAAGCTCTCAGCATCTACCTCTACGGGTAGACGTTTTTCGGGGGTAGGAGGACTGCTCCCTACGCTTATAATAAGAACAGGTACAATCCACCTTCCCGGCAGCCTGCGCCTCCTCAGGCCCCTGCGGCTCCCCAGCAAAAGCCAGGGACGGGCTTTTGACTGGCTCCAGCAGAGCATAGCTGAGACGACGGACGATCTGCCGGTAGGAGGGAGGTTAAAGTTTTTTCCACCAACGGTGGCCTCTTGTAACCTCCGACCGGTGGGTTCTTCAAATAGTCCGGCTGGGATGCTCCCTCAATTTGATCTCCAAATTGTCCCCCGGGAGCTCAGTCCTTCAGCTTCCAGCACAAGCAGGTACTTAGAGGAACTCTCTGCCCTTCTCAGCGCCAATGCGGTCGAGCCCGTGCCACCGGGGCAAGAAAGGCTGGGATTCTATTCCGGGTACTTTCTTGTGGAAAAGAAAACGGGGGGATGCGTCCCATCCTAGACCTAAGGGCCCTAAACAAATATCTGGTCCGAGAAAAGTTCAGGATGCTTTCCCTGGGCACTCTACAGAATTCAGGAAAACGATTGGCTATGCTCTATGGACTTAAAGGACGCCTATACTCGCATCCCGATATTGCCAACTCACAGGCAGTATCTGCGATTCCGTCTGGGAACACGGCATTTTCAGTACTGTACGCTACCCTTTGGTCTCACCTCTGCGCCCAGAGTGTTCACAAAATGCCTGGCTGTAGTAGCGGCGTCTCTTCGCAGACTGGGAGTGCATGTGTTCCCTTATTCGATTGGCTGGTGAAGAACACCTCAGAAGCAGGAGCTCTACAGTCAATGCAGATGACTATTCAACTCCTGGAGCTGCTAGGGTTTGTGATAAATTAGCCAAAGTCCCACCTTCTTCCAGTTCAAAGACTAGAATTCATAGGAGCTCTGCTGGACTCCCAGATGGCTCGTGCCTACCTTCCCGAGCTGAGGGCCAACAATCTTCTGGCTCTCGTCTCTTGGGTACCGGCATCTCAGCAGATCACAGCTCGGCAGATGTTGCGATTGCTCAGCCACATGGCCTCCACAGTTCATGTGACTCCCATGGCCAGTCTTCACATGCGATCAGCTCAATGGACCCTAGCTTCCCAGTGGTTTCAGGCCACGGGGGACCTAGAGGATGTCATCCTACTGTCCACAAAATTTCTCAAATCCCTGCATTGGTGGACAATTTGATCCTGGGACGTCCCTTCCAAATTCCTCAGCCACAAAAAGTGCTGACGACGGATGCATCTCTCCTGGGTTGGGGAGCTCAAGTCGATGGGCTTCACACCCAAGGGAGTTGGTCCCTCCAGGAAACAGGTTTTCAGATCAATCTCCTGGTTACGAGCGGTCTGGAACGCTCTAAAGGCAATCAAATTATTCAAATTCAGACAGACAATCAGGTTGCCATGTATTATATCAACAAGCAGGGGGGCACCGGTTCTTGCCCCCTGTGTCAGGAGGCCGTCAGAATGTGGCTTTGGGCTCGCCGGAATGGCATGTTTCTTCAAGCCACGTATCTGGCAGGCGTAAACAGTCAGGCCGACAGGTTGAGCAGGATCATGCAACCTGGTGGAGATGAAAACGGTAATGGAATTCAAACATGCGTGGGATATACATAAAGGGATCCTGTGCAGAAGGAATGGATCCTCAGAAGCTTAGCCGAAATTGGGTGGCGGAGCAGGTAGGGGGGAAGAGAGGGTTGGTGGATGGGAGGCGAGGATAGTGGAGGGCAGACTTATATACGGTCTATGCCAGAGCCGGTGATGGGAGACTGGACTGGTGGTTGGGAGGCGGGGAATCCTGCTGGGCAGACTTATACGGTCTGTGCCCTGAAAAGACAGGTACAAATCAAGGTAAGGTATACACATATACTACTACTATTTAGCATTTCTATAGCGCTACAAGGCGTACGCAGCGCTGCACAAACATAGAAGAAAGACAGTCCCTGCTCAAAGAGCTTACAATCTAATAGACAAAAATAAAGTAAGCAAATCAATTAATGTGTACAGGAAGGAGGAGAAGAGGGTAGGTGGAGGCGAGTGGTTACGAGTCAAAAGCAATGTTAAAGAGGTGGGCTTTCAGTCTAGATTTAAAGGTGGCCAAGGTTGGGGCAAGACGTAGGGGCTCAGGAAGTTTATTCCAGGCGTAGGGTGCAGCGAGACAGAAGGTGCGAAGTCTGGATTTGGCAATAGTGGAGAAGGGAACAGATAAGGATTTATCCATGGAGCGGAGCGCACGGGAAGGGGTGTCGGGAAGGACGAGTGTGGAGAGATACTGGGGAGCAGCAGAGTGAGTACATTTATAGGTTAGTAGAAGTTTGAACAGGATGCGAAAACGGATAGGGAGCCAGTGAAGCGACTTGAGGAGAGGGGTAGTATGAGTAAAGCGACCCTGGCGGAAGACGAGACGGGCAGCAGAGTTTTGAACCGATGTAGAGAGGGGAGAGGTGACTAAGTGGGAGGCCAGCGAGCAGCAGATTGCAGTAGTCTAAGCGAGAGGTGACAAGGGTGTGGATGAGGGTTTTGGTAGAGTGCTCGGAAAGAAAGGGGCGGATTTTACGGATGTTGTAAAGAAAGAAACGACAGGTTTTGGCGATCTGCTGGATATGAGCAGAGAAGGAGAGAAAATATGAATTTATCTTGTTGGGCAGACTGGATGGACCATGCAGGTCATTTTCTGCCGTCATCTACTATGTTACTATGTAACCTCACGAGTGATCTCTCAGCTCGAGAGTAGTGCGCGAGATCTTTCAAGCGTGGGGCACCCCCTTGATCTTTTTGCCACTCAAATCAATCACAAGGTCCCTCAGTTCTGTTCCAGGCTTCAGGCCCACAGCAGACTAGCGTCGGATGCCTTTCTCCTTCATTGGGGGGAGGGCCTCCTGTACGCGTATCCTACCATACCTTTGGTGGGGAAGACTTTGCTGAAACTCAAGCAAGACTGCGGAACCATGATTCTGATTGCTTCGTCAGATCTGGTTCCCTCTTCTTCTGGAGTTGTCCTCCAAAGAACCCTCATCACTCAGAACGAGGGGGCGCTTCTGCATTCCAACCTCCAGTCCCTGGCCCTCACGGCTTGGATGTTGAGAGCGTAAACTTTGCCTCCTTGGGTCTCTCGGAGGGTGTCTCCCGAGTCTTTGTTGCTTCCAGGAAAGATTCCACTAAAAAGAGTTACTTCTTTCTATGGAGGAGGTTTACCGTCTGGTGTGACAGCAAGGCCCTAGATCCTTGCTCTTGTCCTACACAGACCCTGCTTCTACACTTATCCGAGTCTGGTCTTAAGACCAACTCCGTAAGGGTTCATCTTAGTGCTATCAGTGCTTATCATTACTGTGTAGAGGGTAAGCCGATTTCTGGACAGCCTTTAGTTGTTCGCTTTATGAGAGGTTTGCTTTTGTCAAAGCCCCCTATCAAATTTCCTACTGTGTCATGGGATCTCAACGTCGTTCTCACCCAGCTGGTGACACCTCCTTTCGAGCCTCTGCATTCCTGCCATCTGAAGTACTTGACCTGGAAGGTCATTTTCTTGGTGGCAGTTACTTCAGCTCGCAGTCAGTGAGCTTCAAGCCTTAGTAGCTCATGCTCCTTATACCAAATTTCATCATGACAGAGTAGTCCTTCGCACTCACCCTAAGTTCTTGCCAAAGGTGGTGTCGGAGTTCCATCTGAACCAGTCAGTTGTCTTGCCAACATTCTTTCCCCATCCTCATATCCGCCCTGCTGAACGTCAACTGCACACATTGGACTGCAAAAGAGCATTGGCCTTCTATCTGGAGCGGACGAGCCCCCACAGACAGTCCGCCCAATTATTTGTTTCTTTTGATCCCAACAAGAGGGGTGTGGCTGTAGGGAAACACACCATATCTAATTGGCTAGCAGATTGCATTTCCTTCACTTACGCCCAGGCTGGGCTGACTGTTGAGGGTCATGTCACGGCTCATAATGTTAGAGCCATGGCTGCGTCAGTGGCCCACTTGAAGTCAGCCACTATTGAAGAGATTTGCAAGGCTGCAACGTGGTCATCTGTCCACACATTCACATCTCATTACTGCCTTCAGACAGTCGGTTTGGGCAGTCGGTGTTAAAGAACCTGTTTGGAGTTTAGAATCCAACTCCTCCTCTCTAGGCCCATTTTTATTCTGTTCCAGGCTGCACTCTCTGTTAGTTGTTAACATGTTAGGTCAATCTCAAGTTATGTCCTCGCCGTTGCAAGGCCCAATTGACCATGTTTATTGTTTTGAGTGAGCCTGGGGCTAGGGATACCCCATCAGTGAGAACAAGCAGCCTGCTTGTCCTCGGAGAAAGCGAATGCTACATACCTGTAGAAGGTATTCTCCGAGGACAGCAGACTGATTGCTCTCACAATCCCGCCCACCTCCCTTTCGGAGTTGTGTGTTCCCTTGTCTTAGCTCTGTACGGGACTGACGAGCACGCTCGCGTTCGGGCGGGAAGACGGCCGCGCATGCGCGGTGCGCACGGGAGCAAACTTGCTGCTAGGGAAGATTTTCCGATCCTGGGCTGCCGTTGGACGTCACCCATCAGTGAGAACAATCAGCCTGCTGTCCTCGGAGAATACCCTCTACAGGTATGTAGCTTTCGCTTTCTGACCTATCTTATTTCTTTTAGTACAGGTGCTGTTCCAGCTTATTGACCATTCAGTTGCCTGCCATCACAGCACACTACAACCCCCCCCCCCCCACCCCCCCCACCCCCAGGCCTACCTTTAAGGGCCATGGTAGGCTCTGTTGGGGGGTAGGGAGCCATGAATCAACACATTTCTTTCCTGCCCGGTGCGACTTGTTTTAAAAATGGCTGCTGAGAATCCCTGTGGCAGCCTTGCAAGACTGTTGAAACCTGTGAGATTACCGCGGGGAAGTCTGTTATTTTGAAAACATGGCACCAGGTAGAATAGCTGTAGTAGGCAGGAAAGGGGGGCTCTCTCCTACCCCCAAAGAAGCCACTAGACTACCAGGGCCCACTGAGGCTTGTGAAACAGGGTGGCGTGGTGGCCAGGGGGGGGGCCCAGATCACTGTCAGTTCGCCCTTGCCAGCTCATCTTAGAGGTTATAATCACTCCAGTTCTTAGGAAAGGGAAAATTTCATGTGATGGATATTCAGTCTTTTGACCAGTTTCAAATTTATCATCATTAACAAAGGTTCTAGAGAATTGTTCTTTTATAGTTGAATGATTGTATGCCAATGATCTTTTACATCAACAATTAGGGTATTGCTGTGACTATAGTATTCAATCTTTATTGCTGGACATAGTGAATGAGAAGCTGGTAAAGGCTGATCAAGTCCACGATGCCCTTTGCTACGGTGTCTCATCGTTAATGCAATATCTAGTCACACTGGCATCAGATCAGTGGTATTCTACTGGTTTGGTACCTATTTTTTGTATCGTACACTGCTTGTTGGAATCACAAAATTCCTTATCGACCCTCCAGACCAGCCAAGATGCTTGGGTTATGCATACCTACCAGCAGACGGAGACTTGAGAACCACCGACTTTGAATATCCTATACCTAGCCTTTGCAAATCCCCAGCCAGCCAGTATTTCTCAGTCTCCAGCAGAGGGTAGATGTATAGCCTGTCTAGTCTGGTAGGCCAAAGGGGTTCTTTTGGGGGCCTTTGGCTTTTTCTTTGTCTCGTGGTTTTAGAATTAAAAAAAAAAAAAAAAATAAATAAAATCTAGATCTCTCTTTGTACTTCTGTGCCCATGTGCTTCTAGGGGAGTGGGTCCAGTGGGGCTCCTGTTTTTCCCTTTGGGGTGTTACACCTAGGTGGCCAGGTCCCTCCCCCTCCATTGCCCTCCAGTTGGAGTGGACATCATTGTGCCTCGGCTGCCGTGTCTACACAGGAACCTTGAGTGCCCAAAGCCTGCAGCAATCTGCTTTTTATTAAAAAAAATAAATTTCAGAATGGCTCTGGTCCACCTCTGGTAAAACTCCCATAACTGAGCACCCATCACCAGAGGGTGGCCCTGTGCACCTTCATTGGGAACTTGCCAGTTTGGAAGCCTGCTGGAAAAATTGATCCCTGGAGGCACCTGGCCTATAACGCCTAGCCTCTCAAATGGCCATGTGATGACCCGCCACAGCTACTTGCCTTGGACCGATCCTCTGACAACCAAGGAATCTTAGCATCCCCAAGAACTCGTACCAGCTTGTCTAACTCGTCACCAAAACAGCATCGAACCTTTAAAGAGGAGAGAACACAACTTAGACTTGGAAACTGCATCTGCAGCCCAACCATGAAGCCAAAGCACTCTATGAGAAGCCACTATGAGGGACATTTTTGTCCAAAGCTCACAACAAATCATACAGGAAGTGAGCCAAGAACAAGGGGCCCATTTCCACCTTGGCTACCTCCTGCAGTACCACTACCCGGTCGAATGCCGGCTCATCCAACACTTTCTCCACCCAGCGAAAGCAAGCTCAAGCAACCAGGCCCACGCAAATGGATGCCTGCAGAGCAGACAAATCAAAGTTGCGCTTGAGGAGGGTCACCATATTCTTATCCCAAGTGTCCCAAAGGGCCCTACCACCATTCACCGGGGTGGTAGCGAGCATGAGCGGCGATAGAGAAGCTTGATAATGTCTGACCAGTGGGTCCTTGAGGTGATTCAAGATGGCTTCGCATTGCAGTTTGAGAGCCTGCTGTCGGATTTGTTTCTCAAGTCTCCATGTCGTTCTTAACCGAAGCTGGGGCGATTTGGGAAACATTGCTTCATCTAGTTTGGCTTTGGGCAGTGGTACTGGTACCCGAGGGGGAGCGAAAAATGGGTGTGGTGTTCCATTTATTTTGTGGTGCCAAAAAGGAGGAATCTATCAGCCCGTCTTAGGTCTCGAGAGAGTCAACGGGGCCCTCAAGGTCCCGTCTTTTCACATAAAGATGTTGCACTTGGTCATTTCACAGTTTGGCACAGCGAGCGAGTTTCTCACGTCCCTGGATCTCACTGAGGCATAGCTGCACGTTCTTATTTGCCCAGATCACCAGCAGTTCCTTCAGTTTGCTGACTTAGGGAGGCATTTTCTGTTTTGTGTGCTGCCATTCGAACTCGCAATGGCACCACAGATGTTTACAAGGTCATGGTGGTTGTGGCTGCAGCCCTCTGGAAGCAGGACATCTTGGTCCACACATCTGGATGACTGGTTGTGCGAAGTCCCATCTGGAGAGCAAGAGGGCCACAGCCCATGTAGTTTCCTGGAGTCCCTGGGTTGGGTGGTGAATGTCGACGCAGCCGGCTCAGTCCTTCAAATATTTGGGGGCTTGTTTTGATACATTGGTGGAGCGCTTTTGTTTTTGCCTCCAGCTCAGATTCACAACCTGCAAGGGCAGATTCAGATGCTCTTGTCAGAGATTTCCCTCAGTCCGCTTGTTTCTTCAGGTTCTGGGCTTGATGGTGGCTGCATTGGAGGTGGGGCCAGGGCTTACATGAGGCCTGTACAGCACTCTGTTTTCCCACTGGTCTTTGCAGATGCAAGATTTTGAGGTGCATCTCCCTCTTCGAGCAATGGTGGCTGTGCACGTCCCATCTGGAGGACATGCCTCTGGAGCCACAGGAATGGATAGTGGTCACCACGGATGCCAGTCTGGTGGGCTGGGGAGCCCATTATCTTAGGTAGATGGCTCAGGGTCTTTAATTGCTGGACAAGTCTCACTGGTTGATGGTGTTGGGAGTCATTCGGCCGCTTCTCATCAGCAGAGCTGGGCAGGTCCTCACCAATGCGACGGCCATGGCCTATGTCAGTTGGCAGGGTGGCACAAAGTCGGGGTGTGGTGGAGCAGACAGTGTTGCTGGGAAGAGTCCATCTTCAGGACTTATCCATGGTTCATGTGGCAGGGTGGACAAAGTGCGGGCGGATTTTCTGAGCAGGTATAAGTTCAATCCCAGCGAGTGGTCTCTTCATGCGTCAGTGTTCCAGCGCATTGTACAGAAGTGGGCCATGCTGAGGCATGGATCTCATGAGGTGGATCTCATGGCAACGGTAAGCAATGCTTGGGTGCCTTGCTTCTTCAGTTGTTGAAAGGATCCTTGTTCTGAAGGGCCTGATGCATTGGTTTTCCCATGGCAACCTTGAGTCCTGCTTTGTGTTTCCGCCTTGGCCTTGGGTTGGGTTGTGCAGCAGATAGAGCGGCACTTGGGTCCAGTGATTTTGGTTGCTTCAGCCACGGATTGGGAACATAATTCATCTAGTGGTACAGGATCCTCTGCTGCTTCTGGGGCTGGAGAATTTGTTGCATCAGGGCATGATTGTGATGCCAGACCCATCTCTGTTGTTGCTTATGGCTTGGCTCTTGAACAGGCGCGGCTGAGGAAGAATGGATTTTCTGTTCGGGTGATTTCTATGATGCTGCAGTTGCGCAAAAGGTCAACTTCTTTGGCTTATGTTTGAGTGTGGTGCATTTTTGAGAAGTGGTGCTAGGATAAGTCTTAGCAGTCTCTTCAGGCTTCTTTTGTGGAGATCTTGTAATTTCTGCAAGATAGCCTAGAAAGAGGTCTGGCTTTGTCCTCCTTGAAGGCATGCAAGTAGCAGCCTTGGCTTGCTGGTCTAGCTGTGTCCTATTTGAAGGCATGCAAGTAGCGGCCTTGGCTTGCTTCCAGGGTAAGGTTCAGGGGGTTTCCTTGGTTGCTTCTCCAGATGTGGTGTGGTTTCTTCATGGGGTGATGCTTCGGCCTCTGCCCTTTTGTGCCTCAGGATTTGAACCTTGTTTTGGAGGTTCTGGTTGATGCTCCTTTTGAGCCGCTGGAGTCCTCCTGTAAAGATCTCACCTTGAAGGCAATGTTTTTGGTGGCTATCTCTTCGGTGTGGAGAACTTCAGAATTTTAGGCATTGTCCTGTGGGGAACATTTTTACTTTTTTTTTTCCCTCAAGAAAAAAGTTTCTTTGAAGACAGTTCTCTCTTTTGTTCAAGGTGGTTTCAGATTTTCATGTGAATCGGGTTATCTCTTTGCTGGTTCTTGGAGATAGGACAGGGAATACGGAACACAGTCGTTTGGTGAAGGTGAAGTTGGATAGAAGGAGTGTTTTGAAGCATTATCTGAGATGGACGGAGGATTTTTGCGCCTTGGACCAGTTTGTGCTATATGGCAGCCCCAAGAAGAGGATTGCGACTTGCTTGGTGGTTGAAGGACGCAATTGCTTTGGCATATTTACTCGGAGGTAACAGTCTTCCAATGGCATTTAAAGCACAGCTTCCTGGGCAGAGAGCAGTTTGGTTCCACCCAGTGGCGTTCCTACCCTCGATGACACCCGGGGCGGATCGCCAATGCGCCCCCCTGCGAAATGACACCTCCCCCCCCCCGGGCGCACCTGTGGGCTCAGAGTTCGCTGCGCTAACTTCGCTGGTTCGCTGCAGCTCCCTCTGCCCCAGAACAGGAAGTAACCTGTTCCGGGGCAGAGGGAGGGAGCTGCAGCGAACCAGCGAAGTTAGCTTAGCGAACTCTGAGCCCACAGGTGCGCGTCGCGGCACCCCCCCACCCCCCAGTGGCGTGCACCCGGGGTGGACCGCCCCCCCTTGGTACGCCACTGGTTCCACCACAGGATATCTGTAGAGCAGCGGCGTGGTCTTCCTTGCCTTACAGAACAGGCAAAAGAGGATGCTGGTTTTGAGGCTGCTGTTTTGGATTCTAGTTTTCAGGGGACCCGCCCTTAGAGGTTACTGCTTTGGTACTTCCCAAGCATCTTGACCAGTCTGGAGAGTCACTCAGGAAGGAGAAATAAGTCCTTACCTGCTCATTTTCTTTCCTTTAGACCCTTCAGACCAGTCAAGAGCCCTCCCTGTTTGTTTTATTTGTGGTTTGTTGTGGAAGCTTGCTGCAGTTGTTTACTAGGATACATGAGTTCATGTTCTCGCACCACGATGCTACTTTAAAAAAAAAAAAAAAAAAGACGAAAATCATAAGAGCAGACCTCGAAGGGGGGAAGGTGGACTCCGTGTCTATTATTCCTCTTTAGGCTACAAGTGGTGCCTGACAGGAAGCGTGATCTTTTGTTGTGCTGAAATACAGGGTTCTGCAGGTGTCTTTCTTCTTTGCACTGATACTTAAATACTGACTGGCTGTGGGGGTTTGCACAGGCTAGCCATAGAATATTCAAAGTTGGTGGTTTTGTCTCCCTCTGCTGGTAGGCGTGCATAACCCAAGCATCTTGTCTGGTCTGGAGGGCCTAAAGGAAAGAAAATTATCAGGTGAGGCCTAATTTTTCCTTTCTACGCACAGGGTCTTAAAATGAAGTGTTCATAAGGATCACTTCTTTTGCTGACTTTAATTTGTATCTGACAGCTTTAGAAAAATTATTGGACAGTTGGGAAATTTATTTCTACCTTTTTTTTTTTGCTGATGACATCCAGCTCCATTATTTAAAAAAATGATCAGGAAGAGGCTATTTCTTAGAACCTGAAGTTTGGTTTTTTTTTTTTTTTAACACTGGATGTGCATGCATGATCTAATTTAAAAACCAGATAAATCATCAGTAATGTGGCTTTCTCAAAAATGTAGTGTCTTATGATCCTTTCCTGAATGTTCTGCTTTCACAGCATATAACAACTTTAGGTTTTCATTGTGATGATACATTATGAAATCCATGTTTCGTTTTAAATCTTTAGCTCTGTTCTTTCCACAGGTTGGACACTTTAACCATACAATCATTTGGAGCTTTATAAGTCCCTGGAGCACTGTCCCTAACGGGCTGCACAGGATAAATACACAGTCATTTCTTATCTTGGGCTTTTGAAGTCTCTCTCTTGCAATTTTAAGGTAACAATCTCTGCAGGCTACTCCTGTTCCCTTTGCACTCAGGTGCCTCTGATCTGTTCAACCTCGGTGGGGGGGGGGGGGGGGGGGAGGAGGTATTTAACTCCAGTCTGCCTTGAGTCCTGCCCTCTGACTCGGCTGAACTGGAGTGGGAGGAAGTGCTCTTCACTATCCCATTCATTCCCTTACGGGATGTTGCAACAGTTGAAACCTGTATTGACTGAAAGCAGTTTGATAAAACTGGTACATGCTTTTGTTATGAGTAAGCTTGACTACTGTAACTTTTTGCCAGACTGAGTTTGTGCTTGTGGACTGCACACTCAGCCTTGTGACATTGCCTGTAGCACTGCAGTGCTGAAGGCGTGCTGCTATTTTCACTTGCCTGAAGCGTCTCTGTAATATCCTGCTATCTGTTGGTGTTCCCCAGGGATCTGTCCTTGGACCCCTTCTCTTCTCAATCTACACCTCTTCCCTGGGCCCCCTGATCTCATCTCATGGTTTCCAGTATCATCTCTATGCTGATGACACCCAGCTGTATCTCTCCACACCAGACATCACCGCAGAGACCCAGGCAAAGGTATCAGCCTGCTTATCCGACATTGCTGCCTGGATGTCCAACCGCCACCTGAAACTGAACATGTCCAAGACCGAGCTCATCGTCTTTCCACCAAAACCCACTTTTCCTCCACTTTCTATCTCAGTTGATAACACCCTCATCCTCCCCATCTCATCTGCCCGCAACCTCGGTGTCATCTTTGACTCCTCCCTCTTCTTCTCTGCGCATATCCAGCAGATAGCCAAGACCTGTCGCTTCTTCCTCTTTAACATCAGCAAAATTCGCCCTTTCCTCTCTGAACACACCACCCGAACTCTCATCCACGCTCTCATTACCTCTCGCCTTGACTACTGCAACTTACTCCTCACTGGCCTCCCATTTAGCCATCTATCCCCCCTTCAATCTGTTCAGAACTCTGCTGCACGTCTTATATTCCGCCAGAACCGATATACTCGTATCACCCCTCTCCTCAGGTCACTTCACTGGCTTCCAATCAGATACCGCATTCAATTTAAGCTTCTCCTTCTTACCTACAAATGCACTGTCTGCCTCGCCTCACTACCTTTCTACCCTCATCTCCCCTTACGTTCCCACCCGAAACCTCCGTTCACAGAACAAATCCCTCCTCTCAGTACCCTCCACCACCGCCAACTCCAGGCTCCGCTCATTCTGCCTCGCCTCACCCTGAGCCCTTACGCCGAGCCCCCTCCCTGCCCATCTTCAAGTCTTTGTTTAAAGCCCACCTCTTTAATGCTGCGTTCGGCACCTAACTCTTACCGTTCAGTAAATCCAGACTGCCCCTTTCTGACTGACTGTTCACTTGTCTTTTAGATTGTAAGCTCCTTGAGCAGGGACTGTCCCTCTATGTCAAATTGCGCAGAAGAGGCAGAACATTACAGAGGTTTGAGGTGGATGAAAGAAGCAGCAGCCCTTCAGCGCTTAAGCCAGGGTCGGAGGGCTGAGAGAGAACACGGACCACAGCGGGCGAGGGTTCAGAAGTGCAGAAAGATATTTTTCAGGCGAAAGAGAAAATGGGGTTTGGGGGGGGGGGGGGGGGTCAAGTGAAGGAAGATTTGTTGAAAATGGGGACCATGAGAGGAGGGTGGGTTCCAGAGTTCAGGAAGGCTTGCCGGGAGAGAGAGGTTCTGGAAAGAGGGGATGGGAAAAACAAGGGAGATGGTGACTGGGGAGGAGATGGAAACTAGACATTTGAAAAGGAGGAAGAAAAATAGAAGAAAGATGGACATAGGGAAGGAGAAGGAAAAAGAAATAGTGAATAGATGGGAGGCCCTGGAAACGATTCAGAGCACAGAACTGGCAGCACAGGGAAGGAGATGATTAGAAAGATAATTTCTTTTACCTTTGTTGTCTGCTGAGTTTATTTTATTTTTAGTTTAGTAATCAGTTTTGAGAATTTACATCTATATATTGCACTGTACAGGAAGAAATTGAGAGGACGCTTTATGCGATGAATTATGCAATTCAAACTTTTAATCAATGTACAGCCCTAATTTGAAAACATTTAAAAGAAAAAAAACTCCCATCGTGTAAAAGTTAAGGAAAGTAGAGAAACAGTAAAAACAAAAAATATACTGTCTTGCTGGTTTTTGTACCCTCCCTGGTTGCTGTGAGGGAAAGGAGTTAGGTGTGGCCTGTTGAAATAGGTTTGTTTGTTTGTTTTGGGGGGTTTTTTGTGATGCTTTTTGCATACTTGGACATTATGTATTAGCTTTGGCTAGCTGAACCACCAGTTACCACTGGGTACTTGAGTCTGGTTAGGTGTTTTCTGCTTCCATCTGCTGGTAGGGAGACCTAACCTCATCTGGCAGGATTCCATGAAAGGAAATTAATGGTAAATGCAGATTTCACCTTGGTTAACAGCTAGTGCTGCAGCAAGAAATTTCTCGAGAATAAAACCGCTCACTCATCGGCAGCAGGAGGTTTCTGGCATATTGTTGATCTGCGTAAAATCATATTCAAAATCATCTAAAATGAAAAGAAACAAAACCTCTTTATTAGTCTCTGTTTCAAGCTGCTCTCTAACTCACCACCTTCCCATTAGGGAGTTGGGGAAACTGAGACTAGATCTAGATAAACTGAGAGAAGGAACAGTCCTCGGTCATTAATGTACCTGAGTCAGGATATAGTCGTCGTCGGACAACTTCTCAATCACATCAAAATGATCGACCCCAGCGATATCTTTAAGGTAGACATTTAATCCTAAGACCTGCAAGCTCTGAGAGAGAGAGAGAGAGAGGTGTGTCATTCCTGATTGAATGTTTTATAAAATGACGTCTCCTGTTCCCCATAGCATCAACCATATGCTCTTCTTTGGCAGTGCTACCTGTATGTCTTGAGAGTGCTCTGCGTTTGCCAAGCCTTTTGTAATGTACCAGCTTTCTATTGAATGCACAGACCTAAATGTCCTTTTTCTGCCCTGGATGACCTACGTACTTATCTTCTACATCTGCCCAAAACATGCTTGAATCTTTTCACCATTCTGGTTTCCACCGTCTACTACCCTCTCGGTAAGGTTGTATTTTCTTGTTTCCTCTGAACTTTCCTCCTTCAGATTTCACTTGGGGAAATGTTATAACAGGACACCTATAAAAGTTTCCTGAGACATGTCTCCCTTATGAAGGTCACAGAATTTTTAATTTATAGCTCTTGTCTTCAGCAGTGACTCTTGTGGGCAATATATCTTCTGCTAAAACAAGAATTACTACCTCATTGGGCAACAGATTTGAAAATTTTATATATCAAAAATCTTAAATTTTCTATACTATTTTAAATGTTTATTTTTAACCATTAAATAGTAATTAAGTATGTCAGGTTGGGGACTGCTATCCAATGTAATTCATGTTTTTCCCCAGCTGTCTTGAGGATTGCCCGCTAGAAAAAAGTTGAGTCAATACAGATCACTGAACCTTATAACTTCTTATACCCTCCTAAAACCACAGACAAATTAAATGCCTTAATTTTTATTGCCAGCGCCCTGGTATCGCATCTCTTCCCACTCAAGAGGGCAGTGGTGTTTTTCACTTTTATAGGAAATCCCATCTATCTCACTGCCATTAACTGCACCCCAAAACCAGTCACACTAAGGACATCACTGTACTTCTACATTTAACCCTTTCAGAGCCACCAGTTTGTAATTGGTTCGGCCTCAAACTCCTCCTCTTTGGTGATTGGGCTCTGCAGAGCTGCGCGGTGCAGGAAGTCTTGCAAGACTTCCACCAACTTTCTGTGCGACTCAAGTCTGCAGAGTCAGATTGCAGTGCAAGGGAAGAGGAGGAGTTTGAAGTAGCACTGTGAGTAATAGCTGGAAGAGTAACATGAGAGGTGTTTGTGGGAAGGATGGAGGGGGGAGATGCGGAAGACTCGGGTGGGAGGCATGAGAGGCTGGATGAAAGCTGAGAAGGGGGCATGAGGAGCTGCAGGGAGATGGGCTGGGCAGGAAGATTGATAGCAGACATGGAGAAATAAGAAATGCCAAGTAGAAGACCTTGGAAAGGCGGGGGGGGGGGGGGGGGGAACAGGAAAAAGCAGAAGACACGGACAAAATCAAAATGCTCAGACTACAACGGTAGATTTATCAACTAGACCATGTTGGGTGCATCTCTATTATCTTTCATTTCCAGAAGGATGTTATAGGTTGGGTTATTTTAATACAGGGGATGGAGATTACTTGCAGGGTGGAGTGAAATTTATGTCCCCTTGCAGCTATCTAGATGTTACTTCGCTTGGTGCCTTCTACTCAGAAGGTTTTAAAGAGAGAGCAGAAGTGGATTTTTCAATTATAATTTGTGGCTCCAAGACGGTTACATTTATAAGTAGAGAGGATGACATTAGTGTTTTGGGATGGAGTTAATAGACGTGACAAAGATGGAATTTCCTATAAAAGTGAAAGTAAAAAATCACTGCTGCCATCATGACTGGGAAGAGGTAATGTGATACCAGGGAGCTGGTGATAAGGTATTTAATTTTTCTTTGGTTTTAAGGAAGTTATATGGTTGTCATCTGTATTGACTTTTTTTTTTTTAGGGGCAATCCTTGAGACAACTGGGGTAAAACATAGAAACATGATGGCAGATAAGGGCCAAATGGCCCAGCCAGTCTGCTCTTCCACAGTAACCACTAACTCCTCCTTTTCCTAAGGGATCCTACAGGCTTGTCCCACCCTTCCTTAAATTCTGACACAGTTGTCTCCATTGCCTCCACTGGGGGGGCCATTCCATGTATGCACCTGACATACGTAATTACTACAGATGAGTATTCTATGTAATTGTTAAAAATAAACATTTAAATAGTATAGAAGAAGAAGACTTAAAATTTTTGATATGTAAAAATGTCAATCTGTTGCCCAGGAGGAATGGGTAAGTAATTCTTGTTTTGGCATAAATTATATTAACCACAACGTTTATAAATTTAAAATTCTGTGGGTTTTATAGATTATTGATGATGATTAAAGTTATCCATGGAGAGAATTTTGCTACTTTCTGTATGAGTCTACCTTTAGCAGGGGAAATGTTATGGTGGGATCCTCTTGGCTGTCCTGGGCAGGGCTGCTGTCAGACCTTGCATAGGGCCATGGGAGACCATAGCCATACTTGGAGGCAGGACCAGCCAAGCTTCCACATTCTCCAGACAATGAAAGGCAGCAGCTTGGGGCTGTGTGTAACGCATGCACTCCCCAGCCACCCTCAGCTAACTTCGCGCTGGAAAAATTAAAAATTGCCGCATTCTCTCTGACCACAGCTGTGATGGCTTTGAATCAAAAATGTTTGGGGGTGGGGTGGGGGGAAAGACTACCCATGGCTTTCATACACCCACCTTGTATGCAAGCCATGGGTAGCATACACTGTTCTGAGCATGTGCAGAGCAGCCACGCTTAGTGATTGGCTGTTCTGCACCTGCACAGCTTAGTGATTGGCTTCCCCTCCCCTACTGAGCTGCTCGCTGTTTTTGCAAGCAGCTCATTTGCATGCGATGTCAACAAAGGCAGATGTTTCTGGGGAGTTTTGCGCATCTGCCTCTTAAACTTGAAAATCTGTTGCTATAGAAAAGTTTCTCTTCCTGTTAGTAAGTGAAGCCTGTCCAATATTTGTAAGTTTAAATGTCTTGAATCTTTCTTTTAAAGGGTAGGTATTGCATCGTTATAAACTTTTCTAAACTTTCTGCCCCCCCTTCCTGTCCTTATGAAGATCCAGCCTCCAGAAGTGAGCACAGTGCTTGGTGTGGCTCTTGTCAGTGATTCAACTGATCATCTCCAGTCACTACTGCACTGCCTGGCTACCTTGAGGCCACTTTAAACTTGTCCTTCTAAATGATGTGTATCTAGTGTTTGTGCCCTAAATTCACAATTCTAGACTTTTTAGCATGAAAACTCATTCTTCCAGATTTTTTTTTTCATTGTTTTCATCCCTCCTTTCTTATAACATAGTAAATGATGACAGACTGGATGGACAAAACATATCTTAAAAAGAGCCATCAGCCCCTAGAGTCCTCTCAGCTATTCCTACAATGATATCTCCCTACTGTCAAATCAAAGACTGTGACCACATATCAGGTGGTCTCTCTCCTTATTCAGGACAGATTTGTATCTTCAAAATTAATAAGCAACCATTTTGGGGAAATACACACATTTCACACCTCAACTGAAAGGAAGCTTTGGAATGAGGAGGCCTAAGATGAAAGTGAAAGGGGACAGAAACAGAAGTAACCTGAGGAAATACTTCTTCATTGAAAGACTGTGAATTCAAGAACGCTTGGGATCTCTAAGGGAAAGAAAGGGATAGTAGACGGCATGGATGAGCAGACTGGATAGGTCATAAGAATAGCCATACTGGGTCAGACCAATGGTCCATCTAGCCCAGTATCCTGCTTCCAGCAGTGGCCAATCCAGGTCACAAGTACCTGGCAGAAACCCAATTAGTAGCAACATTCCATGGTACCAATCCCAGGGCAAGCAGTGGCTTCCCTCATGTCCATCTCAATGGTCTTCTATCTGCCTTCTCTGTTTCCTACTCTGCCAGACAAACCTCACTATGTGGCAGCCTGTGTTTCAGTTGTTTCTGAACAGGAGTCTGCTAGTCAGATCTAGCTGCTAGTTAATTCTATAATTACAGCTTGCCAGAAAGACCCCACTATGTGGCAGGCTGCATTTCTGCTAGGAGCAATGCTTGTTACTGAACTGGCAGCCTACAGGATAGATCTAGCTTTTTACTTGTGTTTCTGCTGAGACTTCTAACAGTTCATATTACCTACTTTTTGCTATTTGTTTTAGCAGCCTCAATACCTTACTGTGTGAAAACTGAAAATTCAGGCTTAAGACTAGATTGTGTGATACCGACCAAGAGTTCTCAGGAGGTGTCAGTCACTACTTGTGCTCCTGTCTAAGGGTCAGAACCAGCAACTACTCTTATGTAGTACTACGAATGTGAAACATGTGTTTGAATGGACTCAAAAGAGCACTCTCCTCAACTGAGCTGTACTGGTTCTTGGTCCTCCTCTCTGTGCCATGTGACAGGATACCTGGAAGTACTCCTGTGACTGTCTACGGAACTCTGGTGAGTCGTACTCTGCCACAACCACCATAATGGAGCAGGTCTCAGCCCGGGACTTCACCTCCATCACATGCTGCATGGGGCTGTTCTTTACTGCAAGCTCCCTGCAAAAGTACAGAGTAGTCAAAGGAGGTCTCAGCCTTCAATCATGAGACCTCCAGTCTAGAAAGGTCCAGCTCAACAGTGTAGTTTACCTGCTTACTTTTGGACAAGGAAGGGGTTGGGGCAAATGGTAAAGTTTGGCACTGGGAGCAGGGGGACCAAGTCAGTGTTAGTGGGGGGGGGGGGGGGGGGGGGGGGGAAGCTAACAGCCTCTCCATGCCCACCTCAAATTATGCCTATGGCCCAGCTCCTAACAGGGTAAGGCTGCTAGCCAAACTCGGAGACTTTCAGTCTGTTGGGACCCTGACCATTAATCTGGAGGAATTCCCACCCTTAATGTAAAGGCGGCACCCCAACCAATCCCTAACCTCAATCAGGGCCCTCCCCCCCCCCCCCGCCCCCGTCCACACACACACACCTTTCCTCTTCTCTAGAGTGTAAATATTTAGATGCATGAGATTTTAGCACATGATTCCACTTCATATTATCGAGCTCCCAGCACTCACTCTGACATACGAAGAGCTGCATTGACATAGGTGTGTGTAATGGGGAGCAGGTCATAGATGCCACTCACCAGGAAAGCCCCTGAAAAGCAAAGAGGGAAAAAGATGAGCCAGGTTTCTTAGTGGAGTGGGCTGAGAACCTGGGGACTTGGATTCAATTCCCACTGCCACTCCTTGTGACCTTGGGCAAGTCCCTTAACCCTCCATTGCCCCAGGTACAAAAGCTTAAGATTGTGAGCCCTCTAGGGACAGAAAAAGTAACACAGTAAATGACAGCAGATAAAGATCCATAGGGTCATCCAATCTGCCCAACAAGGTGGTTAGTTGAGCCCGCCACTCTGTGCGAGCCCCGGTCACCCATGCTTAAATGCTGGTTGTTAAGTCTCTACCATGCCAACTGTCTAGACAGCCAAAGATGATGTAGTTTTGGTTATACCCACATTTCATCTCTAAGTATTACTGACAGTATTTGACTTACAGTCAACATGTCTTCCCCTCCCCACTGAGCTGCACATGCCACTAAGGTGAAGACCGCTATGGCCTTGTCCTTTCTTGAGTGCCCCTTTTACTCCTTCATGATTTAATGGTCCCACAGATTCCCTCACAGGCTTTCTGTTTCTAATGTACCTGAAAAAGTTTTTCTTCATATTCTACATAAGTATTGCCATACGGGGACAGACTGAAGGTCCATCCTGTTTCAAACAGTACTACTACTACTACTACTACTATTTAGCATTTCTATAGCGCTACAAGGCGTACGCAGCGCTGCACAAACATTGAAGAAAGACAGTCCATGCTCAAAGAGCTTACAATCTAATAGACAAAAAATAAAGTAATCAAATCAATTAATGTGTACAGGAAGGAGGCAAGTGGTTACGAGTCAACAGCAATGTTAACTACAGTCTGACTCCAGAATTAAACTGGCAGGATTTCCCACTTCTTTTGACATTAATTTTAGCCAATTGTCTCTCCTTTGAGGAAGCATTCAAAGGTCTCTGGGTACACTGAATCCTTCATAGCAAATTCTCTGCAAAACATTTGACAAGAGAGAGACAGGCAGGAGAGGCCTGACAAGTCCTGACAAGGCTTCAGGGCAAAAAAAAAAAAAAAAGGAAAATTGTCTGCAGTCAAAATCAAAACAGGTGAAACAATCCCTCCTTGCCAACCCACCCACACGTACCTTCCCTCAAGAGCCTTCAAACACCAGAAGGCTCCCACATCTTTCCTCCACCCAACAAAAAACAGTGGCCAATTGCAAGTTTGTGATTCCTGGCTGTGAATATCAAGCCCCATGTATCATTTTAATGGTAAAAGAGCTGCGTAAAGAAGTTAAATTTCCAGTAATTTGTCAGTCACTTGATCTTCTGAAGGAAGTGAAGGTGGTAGACAAAAAAAAAAAAAGATACACATATTACAGCACATGACATCATAGATACTTCATAATTTATAGATATAAACTCAAAAAAAAAAAAAAGAATAAAAACAAAAATGAAAATCAGATCAAAATAACTGTAATAACTACCTAAACTCAGTACAAGGTATTAAAATCAGAACCAGCCACCTCCAAACAGGCCAAAACCTAAGGCCTAAGGTAATAATGAGATCATCCTTTAGTAAAAGAGTACAGAAAGAACCACATTTATAGGACTCAGCAAAAGTCAAATCTTCGACACATAAGGGGCTTCTTTCTTCACTGATGTATTAATCCCATCCCTAAGGGACCCTTTTACAACGCCATGGTACAACTACCACAGCCTTGGCACGCGCCAGTCGGGCAGGAGCCCAGTAGTACTGCCTGCCTTCTCCGTGAGTCATTTCTGGTGCCCCAGTGTTTTAAATTTTCTGCACCGGTTAGCGCCTCCTAAATAGCTGACGGTAAGGGCTCCCCCAGAAAACAGCTGCGTAGCCAGGGATTAACTTGCTGCATGGCCATTTCCTTTAAAACCAAATGCCTTTTACCTGCTGTGGTAAAAGGGGGCCTCGGTATGCAGCAAACCCGCCAGCTGATGCCACCACAGGCCCCCTTGTACCGCAGTGTAGATGCAACATAACGGAATTGCCATCCTAACACTCTCTTATAAGACATGCTCTTACCTTTAATATCAGGTGTCACCCCGTAATCTGTCCAGTCTGTTGAAAGTGCCATGGCAACCAGGTGAGCACCTGCCGAATGGCCACAAAGGTAGAGCCCACTAGAAAGAAGACAGAAAGCATTGTAAAAGAGCTTAGCCGAGCTTTAGAAAACCTAGTATTTTCAGAGTTTATACACACACACCTCATTCAGAGAGCTCATGTACAATGACCTGCATGTCAAATGAGGTCAAACGGTTGCATGTCTTCTTCACTGCTGAAAGTGCAAATACAAAGCACAGGTGTGTCATGGCAGCAAACCTCCAGACTGGACTTACCCAGTAAGAGCCAGTTCCTTAGCATCCCACAGATCAGTCCAGAATTTGTGGATTATGTCCGTTGACTGGCAGATGGAGAAAGGAAGTTGTTCTTCGTGATTCACCCCTTAAGGGTATTGTGCAGCTCTAGAACGCTCAGTATTTATTATTATTATTTGTTGCATTTGTATCCCACATTTTCCCACCTTTTTGCAGGCTCAATGTGGCTTACATATTGCCGTTAATGGCGTTAGCATTGGGTGTAAGCAAAGATGGAACATATAGTTAAATAAGATAGAGTAACATGAGTAAGAAAATAGGGTACTAATTTAAAGAAAGTTGCAAATTAGTTCAGAAAGGTACTGGAGGGATATAAGACTATAATAATGTAAATATAGTGCCAATTAACACCTATTATAACCAATTAGCAGCTAATTAAGCAAATACGTTACATAGTAATTGACACTATTCTATAACTTGTGTGTACAACTTATCACACTAATCACCAGAGGAGGGTGAATAGTGGAGTACTGCGGGTATGATTTATAATAGTAGTAGTAGGTGTCTATACTGGGACTGGTGCTATTTAACATATTTATAAATTATCTGTAATGAGAAGTGAGGTGATTACAAGCAAGCACTACTGAAGCACTATGAGCACTATGCCCAGACCTGTGAGTTCCATATGTGGCCACATATATGGTCTCATACATACATGGTATTATTCAGCATTAACAACCTGATTACAATATGCAAACTCTGACATTGCATCTATAAAGCCTCTAGAACAATGCGAAGACATCAAGTCTGACAGAAGCATAACAGCTCTTGTTTACTTTACTTGGAAGCTGCTGATAAATTCACCATGTTCCAGGACAAGCAAGCCGATATCAGAACTGACATCAATGCAGCAAGCTGTTATGTTTATGTTTATTTAAAACTTGATATACCGCCTTTACATAGCAATAGGCCAAATTGGTTAACAATAAAATTATCAACATAAAAGCAAGAAAGGAAAGTCATTCCAATAAGAAAGAAGACAATCATTCAAACACAAGTTAAAAATGGTAATGATACACAAAGAAAATCACAAAAACACAGTTACAAATTGTCAGTCAAGGTGTGTGCAATCCATATCAGGAAAATATAATTATCCAGAATTAGCTTGAAAAGCCAATAAAAAAAAACAAAGTTTTCAAAACTTTGGAAAGGAAAGTTCCAATCAGATATTCACTGGTAAAGTATTCCATACATGTGGTGCCAAAAAAATAAAATTCAGAATGTTGAGTCGACTCAGAATTGACGTCAATGCAGGACTCGTGGAGACATTCAGGCATATTTTCAAAGCACTTAGCCTTCCAAAGTTCCATAGGTTTCTATGGAACTTTGGAAGGCTAAGTGCTTTGAAAATATGCCTGATTGTGTTTGGTCAACATGTATTTATATTCTTCAAGGACAGAAAGTATGTCAGCAGTACAGATAAAGCCTCTGGTTTCTCTATTTATTTATTTATTGCATTTGTATCCCACATTATCCCAACTTTTTTGCGGGCTCAATGTGGCTTACAATTCATCGTGGATATGGGAAATAGAGGGGAACATACATTTATTATTAACAAAGTTTTGGGTTAAATGATAGTATTAAAGCAAAAGATAGTAAGAAACATTTCTGGATAAGTCAAAGATTATACAGTTACATGTGTTGATCTTTGTTGTATATCTTGTCGAAGAGATAGGTTTTCAGTAGTTTGCGGAAATTTGTCAGTTTCATAGACAGTTCTCAGGTTGCGTGGCAACGCGTTCCAGAGCTGCGTGCTCATATAGGAAAAGGTAAATGCGTGCGTTGATTTGTATTTCAGGCCTTTGCAATTTGGTGGATGAAGGTTGAGGAAAGTGCAAGAAGATTTTTTTGCGTTCCTGGGTGGAAGTACAGAGTTTAAACGTGATGCGTTCTTTGAGTGGGAGCCAGTGTAGTTTTTCTCGTAGGGGTTTTGCACTTTCGTATTTTGATTTGCCGAATATTAGTCTGGCTGCCGTGTTTTGAGCTGTCTGGAGTTTTTTGAGTATTTGCTCTTTACAGCCGGCGTAGAGTGAATTACAGTAGTCTCCAGTGAATGGTGATAGTACACCATGCAGATACTTGGCTATGTAGACAAGAAGAAATTATACTACCTCGTGAACTACTAGACACCTCCTTGGTCACCACAACCAATACAGACATCCCATCTGCAGACAAACTTGCCAAATACTTCAACGAAAAAAAACAGTAAACTTACGCAATACATTATCTCAGAACATCACTGACATCGAAAACTTCATGGAGTGTATGGATCCAATCTATGGCAAATACCCAGCAGACAGAATCTGGACAAGCTTCGCCCCCTCACCGTTGAAACTGTCACCCAAGCGATTAAAAGGTTCTCCAAGACTCACTGCAAATTGAATACCTGCCCTAGTTACCTACTAAAATCCGCTCCCCACCGCTTCATAGCAGACCTCACATCCCACTTAAACTGCATGCTCCAACATGGTCTGTTCCCTAAGGATAACGGCAACATCCTACTCACCCGAAGACCAAAAGATACCAAGAAAAAAAACAACTGATATCACCAACTACCGCCCAGTAGCATCTATCCCACTGGCAGTCAAACTGAAGGCAAGCTTGGTAACCATGCAAATTACCGACTACATAAACAAATTCTCAATATTACACGAATCACAATCAGGATCTTGTTCCTCCCACAGCACTGAAACAGTACTAATCACTCTATTAGCCAAATTCAAACATGAAATTGCAACAGGCAAAAATGTACTTCTCCTACAATTCCACATGTCTAGTGCATTCAACATGGTAAATCACAAAATACTATTAAATATCCTAGAATACTTCGGGATAGGTGGTAGTGTACTTAACTGGATCAAGGGCTTCCTAACTACTAGAACATATCAAGTGAAGTCAAATTCGAACATATCTTCACCATGGAAAGCAGCCTGCGGAGTACCTCAAGGATCACCACTATCACCGAGTCTTTTCAATCTAATGATGACCCTACTAGCCAAGGCCCTATCCAACCAAGGCCTTAACCCATTTATTTACGCAGACGATGTCACATTATACATCCCTTACAAACATGATCTAACGGAAATCACCAACAAAATCAAACTCAGCTTAAACATCATGAACTCATGGGCGAATGCATTTCAACTCAAACTTAACACAGAAAAAATGCACTGTCTCATCCTCTCATCCAAATACAACACGAACAAACCCACCAATATAAACACCCCAGACTACCTGAAAATTCTCGGAGTTACAATCGACCAAAACCTCACACTAGAGAGTCAAGTGAAATCAACAACAAAGAAAATGTTCCACTCAATGTGGAAACTCAAACGAGTGAAACCTTTTTTCTCGAGGGAAATATTTCGCAAATTGGTACAATCTATGATACTAAGCCATCTAGACTATTGCAACGGAATCTATGTGGGATGCAAAGAACAAATCCAAACTGCTCAAAAGACAGCAGCCAGGCTTATATTCGGAAAAATGAGAGTCAAAAGCGCCAAACCCCTATGGGAAAAACTGCATTGGCTTTCAATCAAAGAACGTAAGATCTTCACTGCATACAACTGATTCAAAACACATCATCAAGCTGATTTCAGGCTCAATGAAATTTTATCACATCACTCCTCAAGAATGCACACTGACTCCCAATAAACCACCGAATCACTTATAAAATTTCTTCTTCTAGTTTTCAAAATCAGAACTACTGGCCTCCCACCTTTCCTAGCTAGCTTCCTAACATTGTATTCCACCTCCTGGATCCTTTGTTTATCCTAGCAAAACCTTTTGGTTGTTCCCTCTCTGAGGCAGATAACCTAGGAAACCACGCATCACTCCATCTTCTCAGTTCTTGGTCTCACCCTCTGGAATGCATTTCCTTTCCACCTACACCAGCTTGATTCTTTACATGACTTCAACTCTCAACTTAAAACGTACCTCTTTGCTGATGACTTCACTTAAGATACGTGATGGTTCTTCCCCTGGGGAGACCTGCTGGACACCACTGCCTCCTTCCTCTCTGATTTGCTGTCCCCTGTCCTCCTTCCTATAGCAAATTGTAGTTCATTATATCATGCCCCCCTCCCCTCTTTACTTTCTTCTCCTCCTCCTTTTTCCTACCCCTACTCTATCCACTATTGTTATACCCCCCTTTTTTTTTTTAGTTTTGTACATCGCTCAGATGGTTTTCCAATCTGCGGTATAGTAAGTTCTAAATAAACTTGGAACGTGTTTTCTGGCCGAGTGGGTGAGAGGAGGCTGGCTTGTAGGGGGGGGGGGGGGCTACAGTTTCGGTGCAGAATCCGAAATCAAAATTCGGTCAGCTTCTAGGGATAATGCCTCTGTCTAAGTCTCGGGTGAGACTTCATGTAGAGTACTGTGTACAATTTGGAGACAGCATCTTCAAAAAGATATAAACAAGATGGAGTCAGTCGAGAGTGTAGCTATTAAAATGGTCAGTGGTCTTCATCATAAAGTCTATTGGGACAGACTTAAAATTCAATATGTATACTTTGGAAGAAAGCTGGGAGAGGGGAAATAATGATATAGATCTTTAAATACCTTTGAGACATAAATGCACAGGAAGTGAGTCTTTTTCAATTGAAAGGAAGCTCTGAAATGAGGGGGGGGGGGGGGGGTCATAGGATGAAGGTAGAAGGGGACAGACTCAGGAGAAACCTGAGGAAATGCTTCTTCATGGAAAGGGTGATGAATTACTGCAACAGCCTCGTGGTGTAGATGAAGACTTATCTGAATTCAAACAAGCTTAAGACAAGTACATAGGGTTCCTAGGGAGAAGAGATAATAGATGGCATGATGAGTAAACTGAATTGGCCATATGGTCTTTACCTTCCTTCAGTTTTCTCTTTCTGTATTTCACATTCTTTCCTGGAGCTTCATCATGTCTACTCCTTCTGGTCAGTGGCCATAACTCACTGAGGTTTTTTTTTTATAGCCTCTTATGTGAATGTTTGTTTTTCTACATTTTATATGGAGTTCCTTTCCATCAACACATTTTTATTGTACATTGCTTTATGTTTTAAAAAAAGCGATTTTAGCAAAAGTCAAACAAAACATAAACATATATGTTCTGGACTGATCTGTTGGGAATAAAGAAAAGGAAATTATCAGGTAAGACAATTTTCCATCTAATAAGTAAGAACTGAACTTTCAACCAGTGGCGATCCTAGGTCAGCTGCCACCCGGGATGGATCGCCGCTGTGCACCCCCCCCCAGCTGCAGCGGCGTGCGTCCCCCCTGGTGCAATGACACCCCCCTCCCCGGCGCATCAAAGTTCCCCCCCCCCCCCCGGGTGCATTCTTGGCTGCTGGAGGGTGCAGAGAGCAGCTGCGCGCCTGTTGGCTCTACTGGCTGTCTGCTCCCTCTGCCCCGGAACAGGAAGTAACCTGTTCCGGGGCAGAGGGAGCAGGGAACCAGTGGAGCTCACAGGTGCGCGGCTGCTCTCTGCATCCTCCAGCAGCGTGCACCCGGGGCGGACCGCCCCCACTACAGCACTGCTTTCAACTCAGACCACTTCAGTGACTTGCACATTCTTTGCTACTCATTTTAAAGCTTCTATGATGATCAATAAGTAGAGGGGCAAGCTCTGAGAATGTCATTGGAAATCTGCCTAAAGAAGAGAAAAAAAGAGACTGGTGGAAAGAACCACTACTCTGCTCTTCTTTTGGGCTCAACAGCTGTCCTGCAAAGCTACTTGAAATGCACCCAACTATTCTGTTGAGATTTTGTTTTCACTTACTCTCTCCCCACAGCAAACACACTGTACATCTGCGAGCGCCTCAAAGCTCTAGGAGCGAATTTGCAGCTATCATCACATCTGTGCTATGTCCCTAGATCATGTGGTATTCCTCTCATTGCTGCAGCCACCAGGGATTCTCACCTAATGTGGGGATACTGTTGTGCAATGAATACAATACTGCGTCTGACCTGTGAGACCATCAGATCCATGTGACCTAAAGGAAATGGCAACAGGTTAAAGTAGAAAGAATAAGCCACAGGTAAATTAGCAATTCATGTGTACTCAACATTTACCTTTAGGAGCAATGTCATAATTAAGGGCTGCCACTGCAATTCCATGTCTCACCAGCGGGAGGGCCATGAACCCAGATTCCTCCTTACTTGGAACAGACAAATCAACATAAGAAACACATTATAGGCAAACTGAAAGGGTGAAGCAAGTGAGGGGTGGAAGCCCAGTGCATTGTTTTTAGCGAAAAAGGTGCCGGTCCTTCAGGGGTACAGTGATCACTGAGGGACCCATCCCACAATAGCCAGGCTCCCTACAACTAGTCACAGAATCTATGACAAACATAGTAACATAGTAGATGACGGCAGAAAAAGATCTGCACGGTCCATCCAGTCTGCCCAACAAGACAAACTCATATGTGCTACTTTTTGTGTATATCTTACCTTGATTTGTACCTCTCCTTTTCTGGGCACAGACCGTATAAGTCTACCCAGCACTATCCCCGCCTCCCAACCACCAGTCCCGCCTCCCACCACCGGCTCTGGCACAGACCGTATAAGTCTGCCCACCCAAACAAGGCAGAATTGGTGTGTAGAGCCTGACTTCTTTCATTAAAACTTGGGGACCATGGGTCACATTTTAGCAGACAATAGGAAAGGTGCCGGTACTCATTACCCCCAAGTACCCTCTCAAAAAAGCACTGTGGAAGCCTGTAGAGAAAGACCACTGAGGAGAAGAAGCTGGCTCTAGACACCAGTAACACAAGCACACACAGTTTTGATAAGAGGAGATGTGCATTTGTTAGCACTTCTTCAGTTCATCACCTTAAAAATATTAAGAGCATGCAAAATCAATTTAATGTGTGTTAACTTACAGATTAGTGTGCATACAATTCATCTGCATGTTAAAGGCTCTAATATATATTTTTTTAAAAAGTGCAAAGCATCAGTAAAAAAATAAAAGTTCAGAAGGGGGAGAGGAGCAGCAGAACATCGAGAGCCAGCCCTGAGAAGGAATGATTCAGTAAGGATTGGATCAGACTGTGAACCCTGCAGACCACAGTCCTCAAATGCAGTACAGTTCATTTAGTTCTCACTACAGCACACACTGTTCTGTGCTCCAGGGCACAAGTTTCAGGGAAACATAGTCGATGATGACGGCAGAAAAAAGACCTGCACGGTCCATCCAGTCTGCCCAACAACACAACTCATGTGTGCTACTTTTGTGTATACCCTACTTTGATTTGTACCTGTGCTCTTCAGGGCACAGACCGTATAAGTCTGCCCAGCACTATCCGTGCCTCCCACCACCGGCTCTGTCCCAGACCATATAAGTCTGCCCAGCACTGTTCCCGCCTCCCACCACCGGCTCTGGCACAGACCGTATAAGTCTGTCCAGCACTATCCCTGCCTCTCAACCACCAGTCCCGCCTCCCACCACCAGCTCTGGCACAGACCGTATAAGTCTGCCCAGCACTATCCCTGCCTCCCAACCACCAGCCCCGCCTCCCACCACCAGCTCTGGCACAGACTGTATAAGTCTGCCCAGCACTATCCCCGCCTCCCACCACTGGCTCTGGCACAGACCGCATAAGTCTGCCCAGCATTATCCCCGCCTCCCAACCACCAGCCCCGCCTCCCAGCACCGGCTCTGGCACAGACCGTATAAGTCTGCCCAATAAACAATAAACAATAAAACAATAAAAGTAAAGAGCTGCACAACACTATCAATGTCAAACTATAAGATCACTGTATAAGCACTCACCTCAAAAATTGCCAGTATCCTCCATGGACAAAGACAAAGAATGGCAACTCTGGAATAAAGCAATGGCAAGAAAGAATTGGAAAGAGTCCTGCAGCAGAGGAAGCTTTCAGTTGTTAACTGAGAAGAAGTAATTGGCAAGCAAAATGTAATTCTTGACTCTCAGCATACCCCTCAATTATCACATTTCAGTGACCCCCTAGGAGAAAGAAGAAACTCTGCTTAGGGTGATTTTGGGTACAAAGAGTCTCTTTGATAAAGGATTTGAATGAAGAAGAGAGGGTATGGGTTTATGAACACCTTTGGGTAGTGAGTCTGATTGTTTTGCTTATCTTCAAGCTGCCCACTAGGTCCATTCTTTGCCAAGTCAGTCATAGAGAAATGCAATTGATAAACTGCAGGAAGCTTTTATGTTACATTCAGAGCGACAAGGTCTTCATATATAAGGTCTCTATAGCAGTTCTGTTTTATTTATTCAAATTACTTTTTATTGTGTGCAGTTGAGCAGGATTTTTCAGGTGATCGACAGTGTGTAATTTGACCCAGTTTTTTTTTTTTAGTTACATTTGTACCCCGAGCTTTCCCACTCATGGCAGGCTCAATGCGGCTTACATATACAGGTACTTATTTGTACCTGGGGCAATGGAGGGTTAAGTGACTTGCCCAGAGTCACAAGGAGCTGCAGTGGGAATTGAACTCAGTTCCCCAGGATCAAAGTCCACTGCACTAACCACTAGGCTACTCCTCCACTCATTCCACCAATAAGAGCCAACCTCATCAGTGATGTCACAATGGCTTAAAGTCCATTGCACTAACCACTAGGCTACTCCTCCACTCATTCCACCAATAAGAGCCAACCTCATCAGTGATGTCACAATGGCTTGATTGCCCGATACTTGGCTCACTTCTGATATTGTGATGTCATAAGGGAAAGGGGGAAATGGGACTTCATATACTGCCTTTCTGAGGTTTTTGCAACTACATTCAAAGCGGTTTACATATATTCAGGTACTTATTTGTACCTGGGGCAATGGAGGGTTAAGTGACTTGCCCAGAGTCACAAGGAGCTCCCTGTACCTGAAGTGGGAATCAAACTCAGTTCCTCAGTTCCCCAGGACCAGAGTCCACCACCCTAACCACTAGGCCACTCCTAGTTTGGACTGTTTTAATTTAAGGCTGGTTTGTTTGTTTGTTTTTTCACTTGTTCACTGAATTGTTGTGCACCATATAATATTCTACTTTTTATTTAACGTTTCCACAAAGTTTTACTGATTGTCGCATACACAACAGAAAGAATACAGCAATGTTTTTTCCTTCCTTGTTGTTTTGGTCAATAAAGTTATTTTATTCGGAACACTAGCCTACATCACTACGAGAACTAGATGCTGGTTTCACTTTAATGGTATAAGAGGGCCTAAGCATCATTGCCTGTTTAGTACTGCAAGATGACTCAGCTACGATACTGTGCATTTGGTATTGGGTAAAGAACACTCTATGTGGTTTTAAATATATATTTATTATTGTGCCGTATCAGAGTGTTTGTTAATACTTAATGTAATCAGTCACGTCTCTGATTTCATCCCATAATCATATACATCACCATATGTAGTTTGGTAAGCGTATTCAGAATACTTGCTTTTCATTAATTTAAAATTTTTTTTCAGGCACCTTGGAACTCATTTTGCATATCTAATGATTCATTCACATGATGCACTTCTCAGTTTCTTTGACTGATCTACCATGTTCGGCAAGCATTCATTCTCTTTCCACTGGTGCCTTGTGGATATATTTCTTCACATTTTTTAAGCAACATTGATTGATAGAACATTACAATGTTGTTCTGTATTTCCTCCCGAGATCTTGTAGTCATCTCATCATGGGCAATAACAGAAAGAGCAGAGCAAAGCCGAGGAGGCAGCTGCCCAAGCTATTATTACCAGTTCCAGACTCAGAGCTGGTTCTGTACCAAGAAGACTAGCAAGGGGGGGTGGGGGCCCCTTTTTGTATGATTGCTTGTCCCAGGCCCAGTTTGGTCTCTCTGTGGCCCTGCAGCTGTGTCTAAGTGTATAAATGTTACCTGAATGTGGGTGTTTGAATTCTGAAATGGTTCGTGAAAGGGGCAGAAGGAACAATCCCTGCAGGGGATTGCCGAACATGGTAGACCAGTCAAAGAAACTGAGAAGTGCATCATGTGAATGAATCATTAGATATGCAAAATGAGTTCCAAGGTGCCAGAAAAAAAAATTAAAACTAATGAAAAGCAGGTATTCTGAATACGTTTTTGCCACTCTGCAGTTCATACTCAGGAAGAGCAGATGGTGCAATAAGTTTTTATGTTCTTTCCTCTTGAATTATCCTTCTAAAATATGACAGTGTTTTTGCACAATTTTTCTTATTTCTTTGGAAAGGCCTGGGCTTGGGTTGATTTTGCCTGGAATAAGAAGGTCTTCTCTGTTTGCTGCCATCGCTTTGTTAAATCCCTTTTACTAATACACTTTGCTGCGTATCCTCTTTCTGAAAATCTTTGTGCCATCGGTACAGATTGTTTTTCAAATTCAGTGAATGTACTACATGAAACGTCTCGGGCTTAAAAATTGGGAAAAAGATAAAAATTTTCTTTAAGACTGCGGTTATGAAAACTATCAATGGGTTTCTTATAGATGCTAATTTCAAACCCATAATGTTCCTTACAGAAGCGGCAACTAGTTGTGGAGAATGTGAGAGTGGGTCGTAATCAGCCTGCAAGGCGGAGAAAGTATTGGGCAGTATGGGAGCCACTTTGGTATCTGGCCCCACAGGGCTGGTAGTTGGGTTCTCAATGTGAGTCCATGAGTATATCTACAAAAGTCACCCTCAATGAAACAAATCATTCCTTAAACCACCCAAGTACTCCAAAACACCTCTTTCACAACCTTACCTAACACCTTCTACCTAAATTCCTCTTTCACCTCAGCTTATGATCGATCAACTGTTTTCTTAGATCATGTAATAACGTTCTCATTTCCATACTCTGTAAGCCACATTGAGCCTGCAAAAAAGGTGGGATAATGTGGGGTACAAATACAATAAATAAATAAATAAAATCAGAGTCACCTGCTATTTAGTTTCAAATTAAACTTTGCCTATAGCTGTATTCCTGGTTCCTGTGGAATCCCACAGAACCAGGATGTAGTAATTAGAATGTTTATTCATGGGGAGGGGAGGGGGGAGAAACTTACCTTATATAGAACATAAAAGATGCTTAAATGGTTGTTATCTACTTAGTTATAAACAATGATGTTGCAGATTATCTTTGGTGGGAAATGTTTCTGTATGTTACATTGTTCAATTAAGAAAATAATTTTTAAAAAGTGATTTTGGGAAAGCAGACTTATTTTGGAGTGGAGGAGTGGCCTAGTGGTTAGGGTGGTGGACTTTGGTCCTGAGGAACTGAGTTCGATTCCCACTTCAGGCACAGGCAGCTCCTTGTGACTCTGGGCAACTCACTTAACCCTCCATTGCCCCAGGTACAAATAAGTACCTGTATACAATATGTAAGCCCGAGCCTGCCATGAGTGAGAAAGCGCGGGGTACAAATGTAACTAAAATAAAAATATTCTCTCTGGCTGAGGTAAAGTGTTTGAGAGAGAAAGGGAGCTATATAAGTGACATTCCCTGGCAGCAGCCCTGTCAAAAGTAACCATGTGTGAAGATAGATACACTGGAGGGCTGGATATGTAAATTGCTCTCTGAAAGGTTCAACATTTACACACTTTGGGGACAATTATCTATTAAACCTAGTAAATAATATTGGGGTTAATAAAGAACACCACACTAAATAAAGGTAACTGAAGCCTATGGGGGTGGGGGGGTCAGTTAAAACTCCTCACCTAGACCCTGTTAGGGAAAGGGAATTGATATACAGCCTTTCTGGGGGGGGGGGGGGGGGGTTCCAACTACATTTAAAGTGGTTTACATAGTATATACAGGTCCTTATTTGTACCTGGGCAATGGAGGGTTACGTGACTTGCCCAGAGTCACAAGGAGCTGCAATGGGAATTGAACCCAGTTCCACAGGATCAAAGTCCACTGCACTAACCACTAGGCTACTCCTCCACTAGCAACATTCCATGTAGAATCTCAAATAGTAGCAACAGGATCTCAAATAGTAGCAAAATTCCATGTAGAATCTCAAATAGTAGCAACGTTCCACATAGAATTATAGCTACGTCTTGCAAGGTTCCGCGTTAGGAGTTACGGATCAAGAAAGGGATCTGGGTGTCGTCGTCGATGATACGCTGAAACCTTCTGCTCAGTGTGCTGCTGCGGCTAGGAAGGCGAATAGAATGTTGGGTGTTATTAGGAAGGGTATGGAGTCCAGGTGTGCGGATGTTATAATGCCGTTGTATCGCTCCATGGTGCGACCGCACCTGGAGTATTGTGTTCAGTACTGGTCTCCGTATCTCAAAAAAGATATAGTAGAATTGGAAAAGGTACAGCGAAGGGCGACGAAAATGATAGTGGGGATGGGACGACTTTCCTATGAAGAGAGGCTGAGAAGGCTAGGGCTTTTCAGCTTGGAGAAGAGACGGCTGAGGGGAGATATGATAGAAGTGTATAAAATAATGAGTGGAATGGATCGGGTGGATGTGAAGCGACTGTTCACGCTATCCAAAAATACTAGGACTAGAGGGCATGAGTTGAAGCTACAGTGTGGTAAATTTAAAACGAATCGGAGAAAATTTTTCTTCACCCAACGTGTAATTAGACTCTGGAATTCGTTGCCGGAGAACGTGGTACGGGCGGTTAGCTTGACGAAGTTTAAAAAGGGGTTAGATAGATTCCTAAAGGACAAGTCCATAGACCGCTATTAAATGGACTTGGAAAAATTCCGCATTTTTAGGTATAACTTGTCTGGAATGTTTTTACGTTTGGGGAGCGTGCCAGGTGCCCTTGACCTGGATTGGCCACTGTCGGTGACAGGATGCTGGGCTAGATGGACCTTTGGTCTTTCCCAGTATGGCACTACTTATGTACTTATGTACTTATAATCTCAAATAGTAACATAGTAGATGACGGCAGAAAAAGACCTGCATGATCCATCCAGTCTGCCCAAGACAAACTCATATGTGTATACCTTACCTTGAATTTGTACCTGTCCTTTTCAGGGCACAGACCGTATAAGTCTGCCCAGCAGTATTTCCCGCCTCCCAACCACCAGTCCCGCCTCCCATCACCGGCTCTGGTACAGACCGTATAAGTCTGCCCTCCCCTATCCTAGCCTCCCAACCACCAACCCCTCTTCCCCCCACCTGCTCCGCCACCCAATTTCAGCTAAGCTTCTGAGGATCCATTCCTTCTGCACAGGATTCCTTTATGCATATCCCACGCATGTTTGAACTCCGTTACCGTTTTCATCTCCACCACCTCCCGCGGGAGGGCATTCCAAGCGTCCACCACCCTCTCTGTGAAAAAATACTTCCTGACATCTTTCCTGAGTCTGCCCCCCCTTCAATCTCATTTCATGTCCTCTCGTTCTACCGCCTTCCCATCTCCGGAAAAGATTCGTTTGCGGATTAATACCTTTCAAATATTTGAACGTCTGTATCATATCACCCCTGTTCCTCCTTTCCTCCAGGGTATACATGTTCAGGTCAGCAAGTCTCTCTTCATACATCTTGGAACGCAAATCCCATACCATCCTCGTTGATTTTCTTTGCACCGCTTCCATTTTTTTAACATCCTTTGCAAGATACGGCATCCAAAACTGAACACAATACTCCAGGTGGGACCTCACCAACGTCTTATACAGGGGCATTAAAACCTCCTGCTGGTCACTCCTCTCTCTATACAGCCTAGCAATCTTCTAGCTACGGCCACCGCCTTGTCGCACTGTTTCGTCACCTTCAGGTCCTCAGATACTATCACCCCAAGATCCCTCTCCCCGTCCGTGCCTATCAGACTCTCCCCGCCTAACACATACGTCTCCCTTGGATTTCTACTCCCTAAGTGCATCACTTTGCATTTCTTCGCATTGAATTTTAATTGCCAAACGTTAGACCATTCTTCTAGCTTCTTCAGATCTTTTTTCATGTTTTCCACTCCCTACGGGGTGTCCACTCTGTTGCAAATCTTGGTGTCATCTGCAAAAAGGCAAACTTTATCTTGTAATCCTTTGGCAATGTCACTCACAAATATATTGAACAGAATCGGCCCCAGCACCGATCCCTGAGGCACTCCACTACTCACCTTTCCCTCCAAGCGAACTCCATTCACCACCACCCTCTGGCGTCTGCCCGTCAACCAGTTCCTAATCCAGTTTACCACTTCGGGTCCTATCTTCAGCCTGTCTAAGTAGATTACGTCCATAGCACGTCCTTGATTTAATTCTCCTGTCACCCAGTCAAAGAATTCAATGAGATTCGTTTGGCACGATTTCCCTTTGGTGAAACCATGTTGTCTCGGATCTTACAACTTATTGGCTTCCAGGAAATTCACTATCCTTTCCTTCAGCATGGCTTCCATTACTTTTCCAATAACTGAAGTGAGGCTTACCGGCCTGTAGTTTCCAGCTTCTTCCCTATCACCACTTTTGTGAAGAGGGACTACCTCCGCCGTTTTCCAATCCCTTGGAACCTCTCCCGTCTCCGAGGATTTATTAAACAAATCTTTAAGAGGACCCGCCAGAACCTATCTGAGCTCCCTCAGTATTCTGGGGTGGATCCCATCCGGTCCCATGGCTTTGTCCACCTTCAGCTTTCCAAGTTGTTGATACACACTCTCTTCCGTGAACGGTGCTCTATCCACCTCATTCTCAGGTGTACTTTTGCCAGTCCCTCTCGGTCCTTCCCCAGGATTTTCTTCAGTGAAAACAGAACAAAAGTATCTATTTAGCAAATTGGCTTTTTCTTCATCATTTTCTACATAGCGTTTTGTTGTATCTTTTAGTCTCACAATTCCCTTTATAGTCTTTCTCTTTTCACTAATATACCTGAAGAAGTTTTTGTCTCCCCTCCTTACATTTCTAGCCATTTGTTCTTCAGCTTGCGCCTTCGCCAGACGTACCTCTCTCTTGGCTTCTTTCAGTTTCATCCGGTATTCCTCCCCGTGTTCCTCCTCTTGAGATTTTCTATATTTCTGGAACGCTAACTCTTTAATCTTTATTTTCTCAGCCACTTGCTTTGAGAACCATATCGGTTTCCTTTTTCTCTTGCTTTTATTTACTCTCCTTACATAAAGGTCTGTGGCCCTGTTTATTACTTCTTTCAGCCTGGACCACTGTCCTTCCACTTCATGTATGTCCTCCCAGCCCATCAGCTCCTTCCTCAGGTATTCCCCCATTTTGTTAAAGTAGCAACGTTCCATGTAGAATCTGAAATAGTAGAAACAGGATCTCAAATAGTAGCAACATTCCATGTAGAATCTCAAATAGTAGCAACAGAATCTCAAATAGTAGCAACATTCCCTGTAGAATCTCAAATAGTAGCAACAGAATCTCAGATAGTAGCACCATTCCATGTAGAATCTCAAATAGTAGCAACAGAATCTCAAATAGTAGCAACAGTCCATGTAGAATCTCAAATAGGGAAAGGGACATGGGACTTGATATACTGCCTTTCTGTGGTTTTTGCAACTACATTCAAAGCGATTTACATAGTATATACAGGTACTTATTTGTACCTGGGGCAATGGAGTGTAGTTTGACTGGGACCTGCCTGAGATTCGGACTCAAAAAACAAAGTCCACCAAGGTGGAAGAACGCTGAATTCCCAAGAAAGATACCCAAGGAGAGACAGACAATGGGAAATCGACCATGAACTCAAGAGACCGAGACTACGATCTTAAGCTTCTCAAGTTGATTTTATTGATCAGAGACTCGACATAGGCCTGCTTCAAGAGTCTTCCAAAGCTTAAGTAGAACTGTTGAAAGATCCGAAATGCACTTGTGCTTGAATAATGGTTGTAAAGCCTGGTGTATGTACTTAATGGAGGTTCCTTAGGCCTGTCTTCCTCTAGCTCTTGAATAGGAACAATGGACTCTTTCCTCACTATGGAATCTGAATAGCACATGATCGCTGCCAAGACTTGAGGAAGAGTAAGCAAGACCGGTGTCTGTGACCGAAAAAGGAGACAGAGAGGGAGAAAACAGCGAGAGCCTGGGGCGTTAACACGATAGATCCCAGTTTTCTCTCCCCGCCCCAGGCTCCTTCTCCCTTTTAATACTTTTTAGATCAGTGTTTCCCAAGTCCGGTCCTGGAGTACCCCTTGTCAGTCAGGTTTTCAGGTTATCCACAATCAATATGCACGAACTTGATTTGCATATACTGCCGCCATTATATGCAAATCTCTTTCATGCATATTCATTGTGGATATCCTGAAAGCCTGACTGGCAAGGGGTACTCCAGGACCGGACTTGGGAAACACTGTTTTAGATAACTGTATCTGCTGTATAGTTCCCCCTAGTGTTGGGGTATCTCTTTTTGTAAACCGCTTAGAATCTTACGTTGAGGAGCTAGTGGTATGTAAGACTGTAAATAGAATGGAATGGTATTCCTCTCTCTTCTGGGTCAGAGTGAGGGGGGTGTAATAAATCCCAGTACAGCCCTCTCTTATCACCGCATAGGCAAAGTACTGAAATTCCAGCATGCTTCTCTTGATTTTAGGGTGGGAAAGCTGTGGGTGTAACCATCCCACTCCTCAGCTGAATGTCAGAGAGCAGAAAAGTGGAAGGAAATGAAAATACTTTACCTCTGGAGGGATGGGAGGGTAAATAAATGTCCATCTTTTCTCCTTCTAATGCTCCATAAGGAACATTTAACAAAGTCTCTGTCACAGACTGGCTCCTTTTCGTACCTTCAGTAGAAATGGAAAGAAAGTTAGTACTGAGAGACAGAGAGAGAGAGCAGCAGGAGCTGTCAGTGTGGGAATTATATAAACAACTTTCAGGAATTACCGAGAGGAAAGATGCCATGTACGACTTTGCCGACAAATCAAGGTTTTATATTGTGTATGGCAGGGGTCCACAACCCAGCCTGATTTTCAACATTTCCACAATGACAATGTATGACATCTATTTGCATTCATTGCTTCCATTCCATACAAACAGATCTCATTGTGGAAATCCTGAAAACCAGACTGGGTTGTAGACCTCAAGGACTAGATTTGAGGACCCCTGGTGTATGGCATATAAAGAGTACCAGGCCCAATCCTCCTATCTGGGAGTCGTAGAGGTTTGGGATATAACAGGGAGAAGCCCTTTTCCATGTTTATCCAGCAATCTATCCTGAGAAGAGTATAAGGCCCAGATGCATCAACCAAACGTAAAAAAATGTAAAACTTAAAAGTTCTTACCAAATTTTAAAAAACGAAGAATGCACCAAAAAAAAACAAGCCGCGCATGTTCGGTGTGGTATTGTAAAGTACAATGCATCAAACTGGTGTAATCCCCATCGTTAATCGGCCCCTAAAGCATGCGCAGAGCAGCCAAGCGTTATGCTGGATGCTCTGCGCATGCCACAAACGTCAAAACAACAACAACAACAACAACAAAACAGAGTTTTCAGAGCAGTAATGATACACCCTAAGGACAGGACTTCCACCGTCACCAAGGACAACTGCAACTGGAACCTTTCCACCGCTTCTCCAGATCCCGGCAGGGTCCCAAACGGTTCTCTCTGCACCAACGTTATGGTGCAAAACAGCTCACCTGAGCACACAAACTCCCAATCCCTCCCTCTTTCGTACAAACTGCAGCTCTCAACTTGAGCAGAGTTAGTGTAGCGACGTCATCTTCAGAGAGCCAAGAGTTCTATTATCATCGAAATGCAGCGCGGTGTTGTCAGATAGGAAAAAAAAGTTTAGCAGCCCCGGCCCCCCTCCCTTCCTGTCTCTCTCTTTCTCCTTCTCCCACAGACCCACCTCCCGCCATCCTCCGCCCCCGTGCCCCGCCCCCCTGAGGTCATCGCCGCCGCTCCCCCCCTCCGCCTTACCGGGCCCGCACAGCGCCTCTCACCTCTGTGTGAAGGCGCTGCACGGGCAAGAAGATCATGATTGCCGTGAGTGAGTCTTCAGGACGTCTCTCTCCTTTCCTGACCTGGGCCCGCCCACGTCTGACGTAGGTTTCTTGCCCCCTCCCGATCCTTTTTTGCTTTTTGGTTTGATTTTCTTTTTTATGCAGGGGGAAGCGGGGAGCCACGTGTTTGTGTGGGTTATTTATATTTTCAAACGTGCCAGCTTGGATTTTTATGCTGCAGGGAGAAGCGGGGAGCAGTGTCTGTATGACAGCTCAGGCCTTAACGAAAGCTCTGACTTCACGTTAAATATTTCACGGTAAATGATTCGGTGCAATCGTCGGTATGGTTACTGCATCCCGAATTGTCCACATTGCAATTGTAAGTGACTCGTTTGCATTCCATTTTTGTTAGCAGCTAGCGTCGTCGGAAAATGGCCTTTAACGCATGCTACGGTTGAAAATTTCTTTGTTAAAAGGGTCGTTAAAGTTTAGTGCATCTGGGCCTAAGTCATGTAAGCACCTCTTAAAACCAATGTATTCTTCAACTGCTGGAGCCTGTCTTGGGTTAATATCTTAAAAACAAGCACTAATCCCTTAAGCCTGATACATTTTCTGCCACCTCTTTTGAAAAACATACCCAGCTTTTCTACTTTTAAAACAAATCGCCCTTACAATTGCTTGAGTGGAGGGATTAATCTCCCAGATATGACACCTGTACATAGCCAGGAAGCACCTCCCTCCTACCTGACATCAGAGTACCACAGCCCCCTCTGCCTTTTCCCCAGCCCAACAAGCACAGACTGAGGGTGTCCAATGCCTGAAGCCGACACAGCTGAAGGAGCCCCACACCTCATAAGCAAAGGTTAACAGAGGAAGAGCAGAAGTAATAGACTTTGATGCTCACTTTCGAAGAACATAGTCTTACAAAGTTACATGATAACCTATGTAAGTTTATGTGCTTTGAAAATCAGCCTCATTGTGTCCTTTCAGCCCTGAGGTCCGACATTTCTAACATGCACTCCCACAGCTCTGTCTGCATACTGATTTGTTCTCTGAATCCTCACCCACCCTCCACTCATCCTGTCACCACTCCCTCTGTCCAAGAGGGTAATAACCTTTACCTTCTGTCAGCTCCCTGACATGGGCCTCAATCACAAGGTCCTTGTCCAACCGAGGAGACCAGCAGCTTGGGGAATACTGATACTCCAACTCCTGCAGGTCAGAAAAACATAGGGAAAATACCTACTGAACCTGGAAAAAAAACTCTCCATGGAAAAACATGAGGTAAATGTTTAAATAACTAACTAGCCAAATAATTAAAAAAAAAAAAAACCAGAGGCTGCAAAAATGCTACAAAAATCTACCCTACAACCAGAAGCAACTGCAGAACATGATCTAAGGCCTGCCTCCTGCTGGAGAAACTGCGGCAGCTCCCGGGAACTCCTGCCGCCTGCTGGAGAAACTGCGGCAGCTCCCGGGAACTCCTGCCTCCTGCTGGAGAGATTGATACCGCTCCCAGGGACTCCTGCCTCCTGCTGGAGAGATTGATACAGCTCCCAGGGACTCCTGCCTCCTGCTGGAGAGACTGATGCAGCTCACAAGTACTCCAGCCTCTTCCAGATCCCATGTAATAATAAGAAAACTCCAGCTTAGGGAAACTAAGATAATTTCACACTGCAGTGTTTGGATGCACTTCAAATATTAATTTAAAGAGACATTTAGAATTCCCAGTGACCCAAGTTCTGGAATAAGACTTGCTCTCTGATGTCACTCTCCTCCTGGCAGTACTACAACAGGACTCTGCAAGCCTCAGAATGCAATGGGAATATTCATTCAAAACCCAAGAACTGCCACCTTTCAAAATAAGTTTACCTGAAACTCTGTGCTCTCCAACTTCCCCCCCCCCCCCTTCCCCCGAAGGGGGTTTTAGTTCCTGAAAAACTGTCAAATGTATTGTCAGTGCAATAAAAAGGTAACACATTATTTTCTTTGTATAATTTGGAGAAAGAGCTCTGTAAAGCTGCAGCCCCTTGGGCTCTTACCTCCTTCTGCAGCTCCCTCCAGCTCTTCATGATCCCAGCACTCAGCCTGCCGGCTCTGCTCTCTCTCCCTCGCTCTTGACACCAATTGCACTCTTCAAACAGAAAGGAAAAGAGACCCACTGATGGTCTGTTCCTCTGCTCCGCCCCACACTGCCCAGACCTGCCATCTGCTGGAAACAGAAAAGCACAGACACCAAATCCTGTGTATGTCCGGGAGAAGCCCCTGTGAACAAAGAAGAAACAGAATTTGAACATACTCTTTAAAGAGCTGGAGCAGCAGAAAGGAAAAACAAGCATCAAATAAAAGTTATTCATCAGTAATCTATACAAGGGTAACACGTTTTTCCTGTTCCCTGCACCTGAGAGCACTATGAGCTTTCCCTCGTGTCTTAGTGCTCTGATTCATAACCTCCAGGCCAATCATTACTACCCTTATTCATTTCTATGGTGCTCCTAGATGTACACAGCACTGTACACAAACATATGAGACAAGACCTGCTCAACAGAGTGTAGGACAGTGGTGTCTCTAGACAGAAATATTTCAGGTGGCAACACACGAGGCAAATATGAAGACAGACAAGTCACAGAACCATTTCTTCACATAAGAACATAAGAATAGCCATCCTGGGTCCGACCAATGGTCCATCTAGCCCACCATCCTATTTCCAACCCAATCCAGGTCACAAGTACCTGACAGAAACACAAGGGCAAGCAGTGGCTTCCCCATGTCCAATTCAATAACAGACTATGGACTTTTCCTCCAGGAACTTGTTGAAACCTTTTTTAAACCCAGGTATGCTAACCGTTGTTACTACATCCTCTGGCAAACTGTTCTAGAGCTTAACTATTCGTGGACTGAGCAAACATTTCCTTCTGTTTGTTTTAAAAGTATTTCCATGTAACTTCCTCGATTGTCCCCTAGTCTTTGTACCTTTGGAACAAGTAAAAAATCGATGTACTTCTACTTGTTCTACACCACTCAGGATTTTGTAGACCTCAATCATATCTCCCCTCATCTATCTCTTTTCCAAGCTGAAGAGCCCTAACCTCTTTAGCCTTTCCATCTCCTTTATCATTTTGGTCGCTCTTCTTTCAACCTTTTCTAATTCCACTATATCTTTTTTGAGATACGATGACCAGAACTGAACACAATACTCAAGGTGAGGTTGCACCATGGAGCGATACAGAGGCAGTATAGTATTCTCAGTCTTATTTACCATCCCTTTCCTAATAATTCCTAGTATCCTGTTTTTTGGCTGCTGCCGCACACTGGACAGAACATTTCAGCGTACTGTTTACAATGGCATCTAGATCTTTTTCTTGGATGCTGACCCCCAAGGTGGACCCTAGCATCAGGCAACTATGGTTTGGGATATTCTTCCCAATGTGCATCATTTTACAGTTGTCCACATTACATTGCCCGGTCTTCCAATTTCCTAAGGTCTTCTTGCAATTTTCCACAGTCTGCGTGTGTTTTAACAACCTTGAATAGTTTTGTGTCTTCTGTAAATGTAATCACTCACTTGTCATTCTCATATCCAGATCATTTATAAATAATAGCACCAATCCCAGTACAGATCCATGCGGCACTCCACTATTCACCCTCCTCCATTGAGAGAAATGGCTATTTAACCCTGCTTTCTGTCCAATAACCAATTCCTAATGCACAACAGAACATTGCCTCCTATCCCATGATGTTTTAATTTTCTCAGAAGTCTCTCATGGGGAACTTTGTCAAAACCTTTTTGAAAATCTTGATACACTACATCTACTGTCTCACCTTTATCCAGGGCTTTTTTTGAGGAGGTACTTGGGGGTACTGAGTACCGGCACCTTTTCCACTGTCTGCTAAACTTGACCCATGGTTCTCGTATTTTAATGAAAGAGCTCAGGTTCTACATACAAATTCTGCCTTGTCATAGATTCTATGACTGGTTGCAGGGGTCCTGGCTATTGTGGGGTGAGTCCCTTAATGATCACGCCACCCCTGAAGGGTGGCCTGGCATTTGAGTACCGGCACCTTTTTTGCTAGACAAAATGCACTGCCTTTATCCACATATTTATTCACGTCTTCACAGAAATTAAGCAATTTGGTGAGACAAGACTTCCCTTGGCTGAAACCATGCTGACTCTGTCCCATTAAACCATGTTTATTTATGTGTTCCTTAATTGTATTCTTTATAACAGTTTTCACTATTTTACCGTCTGTAATTTCCCAGATTACCCCTGGAACCCATTTTCAAAAATCAGCATTACATTGGCCACCCTCCAATCTTCAGGTACTATGGACAACTTCAGGGGCGTAGCTACGGGTGGGCCCGGGCCCACCCAATTTCAGCTCTGGCCCGCCCACCCACTTTTCCTCCAGGCCCGCGCTAGGCCCCAGCTCCCATTGCCGGCCACTGCTGCTTTTCCTGTTGAGCAGCAGGGCCGGCGCTACAAAAAGAAGAAGCGCTCAGCTGACTGAGCTGAGCGCCAACGCTAACGACGAGAAAAAATGTAAAAAAAAAAAAGCGCGGCACCGCAGTCTGCAGGCAGCCTCGAAGCATTGGCTGCTGGCTCTGCAGGCTCCTCCCGTCTCTTACGTCACTGCCCCTGGGATAGAGTGATAAAAGCATTTTGGTGGATGCTTGGAATGCTCTCCCACGGGAGGTGTTGGAGAGGAAAACAGTAACGGAATTCAAACATGCGTGGGATAAACATAAATGAATCCTGTTTCGAGGGAATGGATCCTCAGAAACTTAGCCGAGATTGGGTGACAGAGCCGGTGGTGGGAGGTGGGGCTGGTGGTTGGGAGGCTGGGATGGTGCTGGGCAGACTTATACGGTCTATTCCAGAGCCGGTGGTGGGAAGCGGGACTGGTGGTTGGGAGGCGGGGATAGTGCTGGGCAGACTTATACGGTCTGTGCCAGAGCCGGTGGTGGGAGGCGGGGATAGTGTTGGGCAGACTTATACGGTCTATTCCAGAGCCGGTGGTGGGAGGAGGGGATAGTGCTGGGCAGACTTATACGGTCTGTGCCAGAGCCAGTGGTTGGGAGGCAGGACTGGTGGTTGGGAGGCGGGGATAGTGCTGGGCAGACTTATACGGTCTATGCCAGAGCTGGTGGTGGGAAGCGGGACTGGTGGTTGGGAGGCGGGGATAGTGCTGGGCAGACTTATACGGTCTGTGCCAGAGCAGGTGGTGGGAGGTGGGGATAGTGCTGGGCAGACTTATACGGTCTATGCCAGAGCTGGTGGTGGGAAGCGGGACTGGTGGTTGGGAGGCGGGGATAGTGCTGGGCAGACTTATACGGTCTGTGCCAGAGCAGGTGGTGGGAGGTGGAACTGGTGGTTGGGAGGCAGGGATAGTGCTGGGCAGACTTATACGGTCTGTGCCAGAGCAGGTGGTGGGAGGCGGGACTGGTGGTTGGGAGGCGGGGATAGTGTTGGGCAGACTTATACGGTCTATTCCAGAGCCGGTGGTGGGAGGAGGGGATAGTGCTGGGCAGACTTATACGGTCTATGCCAGAGCCGGTGGTGGGAGGCGGAGCTGGTGGTAGGGAGGCGGGGATAGTGCTGGGCAGACTTATACGGTCTGTGCCAGAACCGGTGGTGGGAGGCGGGGATAGTGCTGGGCAGACTTATATGGTCTGTGCCAGAGCCGGTGGTGGGAGGCAGGGCTGGTGGTTGGGAGGCGGGGATAGTGTTGGGCAGACTTATACGGTCTATTCCAGAGCCGGTGGTGGGAGGAGGGGATAGTGCTGGGCAGACTTATACGGTCTATGCCAGAGCCGGTGGTGGGAGGCGGAGCTGGTGGTAGGGAGGCGGGGATAGTGCTGGGCAGACTTATACGGTCTGTGCCAGAACCAGTGGTGGGAGGCGGGGATAGTGCTGGGCAGACTTATATGGTCTGTGCCCTGAAAAGGACAGGTACAAATCAAAGTAGGGTATACACAAAAAGTAGCACATGTGAGTTGTCTTGTTGGGCAGACTGGATGGACCGTGCAGGTCTTTTTCTGCCATCATCTACTATGTTACTATGTAAAACAGAGGTTGCTTTAGTGCGACTTTGCCATGAACATCAACGTAACTTTGAAGAATAGCGATATAATATGGCCATGGACCAGATACAAGACAATGGAAGATGGGAGATATTTCTAAAAATATGTTTTTGACATGAACAAAAATGGACCAAGTTGCAGCCAAACCAAATGAGAAATTTTTGACCGTTGCGGGTCGCGGTGGGCGTGGTTAGTGACGTCGGGGGTGGAGCTGATGATGGCGGGGGCAGGGAAATGACGGCAGGGGCGGGGTGACGGCAGGGGCGGGGTTTTGTGTGGGAAATATTTTTTTTCAATCTGGCAACCCCCCCCGCCTTCCTCACCCTATCTTAGCGTCTTCTACTCCCTCCCTCCCTCCCCAGTCCCTTCTCAGTTTTCCCGCTTCCTCCCGGGCCTCCCGTTAAGGTTTTGACGTCATACATCCTTCCGTTGTGCCCCACCCACTTGTGGGCGCGGCATCGCCTTGTCCCTTTTCTGATTGGCTGTTTTCTGTGGGCCGTCGCTTCTGATTGGTTGTAGTGCGCTGCTACGTGAGTATGAGCGCGCGCGGGAAACAGACCACTTTTGAAAGAGTTTGACAGAGCCGGTGACTGAGGGTCTCTTTTGGGCTCTTTCCCGCGTCAATTCACTTCCGCTGCTGATCTTTTTGCCTGAGAATGAACTGCGTTACGGTGCCCGAAGTGCTACCCGGCTCCCCCAGCAAGATACGGGGTCAGATCCAGGTCAGGTCGGGGACTATAAGTGAGAGAAGAAGAGAGGACACAATGGAGGAGGGAGACAGGGAGAAGGGGTTAGAGGTGGAAAAACCTACCTGCCCCAAAGAGGAAAAGGCTCCTGATCTTTAAATTTGATCTTAATTCCCTGTATCTGATCTTTTCTCCAGGTATCTGGTGGTCTCTGTTCCCTGAATCTGAATTTTTGTTCCCTCTGGGTGTCTCTTCGACCTATATCTGATCTTTTCTCCGGGTATCTGGTGGTCTCTGATCCCTGAATCTGAATTTTTGTTCCCTCTGGGTGTCTCTTCTCCCTGTATCTGGTGGTCTCTGATCCCTGAATCTGAATTTTTGTTCCCTCTGGGTGTCTCTTCTCCCTGTATCTGATCTTTTCTCCTGGTATCTGGTGGTCTCTGTTCCCTGAATCTGAATTTTTGTTCCCTCTGGGTGTCTCTTCTCCTGTATCTGGTGGTCTCTCATCCCTGAATCAGAATTTTTGTTCCCTCTGGGTGTCTCTTCTCCCTGTATCTGATCTTTTCTCCAGGTATCTGGTGGTCTCTGATCCCTGAATCTGAATTTTTGTTCCCTCTGGGTGTCTCTTCTCCCTGTATCTGGTGGTCTCTGATCCCTGAATCTGAATTTTTGTTCCCTCTGGGTGTCTCTTCTCCCTGTATCTGATCTTTTCTCCAGGTATCTGGTGGTCTCTGATCCCTGAATCTGAATTTTTGTTCCCTCTGGGTGTCTCTTCTCCCTGTATCTGATCTTTTCTCCAGATATCTGGTGGTCTCTGATCCCTGAATCTGAATTTTTGTTCCCTCTGGGTGTCTCTTCTCCCTGTATCTGATCTTTTCTCCAGGTATCTGGTGGTCTCTGTTCCCTGAATCTGAATTTTTGTTCCCTCTGGGTGTCTCTTCGACCTATATCTGATCTTTTCTCCAGGTATCTGGTGGTCTCTGTTCCCTGAATCTGAATTTTTGTTCCCTCTGGGTGTCTCTTCTCCCTGTATCTGATCTTTTCTCCAGGTATCTGGTGGTCTCTGATCCCTGAATCTGAATTTTTGTTCCCTCTGGGTGTCTCTTCTCCCTGTATCTGATCTTTTCTCCAGGTATCTGGTGGTCTCTGTTCCCTGAATCTGAATTTTTGTTCCCTCTGGGTGTCTCTTCGACCTATATCTGATCTTTTCTCCAGGTATCTGGTGGTCTCTGTTCCCTGAATCTGAATTTTTGTTCCCTCTGGGTGTCTCTTCTCCCTGTATCTGATCTTTTCTCCAGGTATCTGGTGGTCTCTGTTCGCTGAATCTGAATTTTTGTTCCCTCTGGGTGTCTCTTCGACCTATATCTGATCTTTTCTCCAGGTATCTGGTGGTCTCTGTTCCCTGAATCTGAATTTTTGTTCCCTCTGGGTGTCTCTTCGACCTATATCTGATCTTTTCTCCAGGTATCTGGTGGTCTCTGTTCCCTGAATCTGAATTTTTGTTCCCTCTGGGTGTCTCTTCTCCCTGTATCTGATCTTTTCTCCAGGTATCTGGTGGTCTCTGATCCCTGAATCTGAATTTTTGTTCCCTCTGGGTGTCTCTTCTCCCTGTATCTGATCTTTTCTCCAGGTATCTGGTGGTCTCTGATCCCTGAATCTGAATTTTTGTTCCCTCTGGGTGTCTCTTCTCCCTGTATCTGATCTTTTCTCCAGGTATCTGGTGGTCTCTGATCCCTGAATCTGAATTTTTGTTCCCTCTGGGTGTCTCTTCTCCCTGTATCTGATCTTTTCTCCAGGTATCTGGTGGTCTCTGATCCCTGAATCTGAATTTTTGTTCCCTCTGGGTGTCTCTTCTCCCTGTATCTGGTGGTCTCTGATCCCTGAATCTGAATTTTTGTTCCCTCTGGGTGTCTCTTCGACCTATATCTGATCTTTTCTCCAGGTATCTGGTGGTCTCTGTTCCCTGAATCTGAATTTTTGTTCCCTCTGGGTGTCTCTTCTCCCTGTATCTGATCTTTTCTCCAGGTATCTGGTGGTCTCTGTTCCCTGAATCTGAATTTTTGTTCCCTCTGGGTGTCTCTTCTCCCTGTATCTGATCTTTTCTCCAGGTGTCTGGTGGTCTCTGATCCCTGAATCTGAATTTTTGTTCCCTCTGGGTGTCTCTTCTCCCTGTATCTGATCTTTTCTCCAGGTATCTGGTGGTCTCTGATCCCTGAATCTGAATTTTTGTTCCCTCTGGGTGTCTCTTCTCCCTGTATCTGATCTTTTCTCCAGGTATCTGGTGGTCTCTGATCCCTGAATCTGAATTTTTGTTCCCTCTGGGTGTCTCTTCTCCCTGTATCTGATCTTTTCTCCAGGTATCTGGTGGTCTCTGATCCCTGAATCTGAATTTTTGTTCCCTCTGGGTGTCTCTTCTCCCTGTATCTGATCTTTTCTCCAGGTATCTGGTGGTCTCTGATCCCTGAATCTGAATTTTTGTTATCTCTGGGTGTCTCTTCTCCCTGTATCTGATCTTTTCTCCAGGTATCTGGTGGTCTCTGTTCCCTGAATCTGAATTTTTGTTCCCTCTGGGTGTCTCTTCTCCCTGTATCTGGTGGTCTCTGATCCCTGAATCTGAATTTTTGTTCCCTCTGGGTGTCTCTTCTCCCTGTATCTGATCTTTTCTCCACGTATCTAGTGGTCTCTGTTCCCTGAATCTGATTTTTGTTCCCCCTGGATGTCATTTTTCCCTCTACCTGATCTTTTCTCCATGTATCAAAGTGTCTCTGCTCCCTTAATCTAATTTCCGCTGTTCCTGGATGTCTCTTTTCACTCTACCTGATCTTTTCTCCAGGTATCTGGTGGTCTCTGATCCCTGAATCTGAATTTTTGTTCCCTCTGGGTGTCTCTTCTCCCTGTATCTGATCTTTTCTCCAGGTATCTGGTGGTCTCTGTTCCCTGAATCTGAATTTTTGTTCCCTCTGGGTGTCTCTTCTCCCTGTATCTGGTGGTCTCTGATCCCTGAATCTGAATTTTTGTTCCCTCTGGGTGTCTCTTCTCCCTGTATCTGATCTTTTCTCCAGGTATCTGGTGGTCTCTGATCCCTGAATCTGAATTTTTGTTCCCTCTGGGTGTCTCTTCTCCCTGTATCTGATCTTTTCTCCAGGTATCTGGTGGTCTCTGATCCCTGAATCTGAATTTTTGTTCCCTCTGGGTGTCTCTTCTCCCTGTATCTGGTGGTCTCTGATCCCTGAATCTGAATTTTTGTTCCCTCTGGGTGTCTCTTCTCCCTGTATCTGATCTTTTCTCCAGGTATCTGGTGGTCTCTGATCCCTGAATCTGAATTTTTGTTCCCTCTGGGTGTCTTTTCTCCAGGTATCTGGTGGTCTCTGATCCCTGAATCTGAATTTTTGTTCCCTCTGGGTGTCTCTTCTCCCTGTATCTGATCTTTTCTCCAGGTATCTGGTGGTCTCTGATCCCTGAATCTGAATTTTTGTTCCCTCTGGGTGTCTCTTCTCCCTGTATCTGATCTTTTCTCCAGGTATCTGGTGGTCTCTGTTCCCTGAATCTGAATTTTTGTTCCCTCTGGGTGTCTCTTCTCCAGGTATCTGGTGGTCTCTGTTCCCTGAATCTGAATTTTTGTTCCCTCTGGGTGTCTCTTCTCCCTGTATCTGGTGGTCTCTGATCCCTGAATCTGAATTTTTGTTCCCTCTGGGTGTCTCTTCTCCCTGTATCTGATCTTTTCTCCAGGTATCTGGTGGTCTCTGTTCCCTGAATCTGAATTTTTGTTCCCTCTGGGTGTCTCTTCTCCCTGTATCTGATCTTTTCTCCAGGTATCTGGTGGTCTCTGATCCCTGAATCTGAATTTTTGTTCCCTCTGGGTGTCTCTTCTCCCTGTATCTGGTGGTCTCTGATCCCTGAATCTGAATTTTTGTTCCCTCTGGGTGTCTCTTCTCCCTGTATCTGATCTTTTCTCCAGGTATCTGGTGGTCTCTGATCCCTGAATCTGATTTTTTGTTCCCTCTGGGTGTCTCTTCTCCCTGTATCTGATCTTTTCTCCAGGTATCTGGTGGTCTCTGATCCCTGAATCTGAATTTTTGTTCCCTCTGGGTGTCTCTTCTCCCTGTATCTGATCTTTTCTCCAGGTATCTGGTGGTCTCTGATCCCTGAATCTGAATTTTTGTTCCCTCTGGGTGTCTCTTCTCCCTGTATCTGATCTTTTCTCCAGGTATCTGGTGGTCTCTGATCCCTGAATCTGAATTTTTGTTCCCTCTGGGTGTCTCTTCTCCCTGTATCTGATCTTTTCTCCAGGTATCTGGTGGTCTCTGTTCCCTGAATCTGAATTTTTGTTCCCTCTGGGTGTCTCTTCTCCCTGTATCTGATCTTTTCTCCAGGTATCTGGTGGTCTCTGATCCCTGAATCTGAATTTTTGTTCCCTCTGGGTGTCTCTTCTCCCTGTATCTGGTGGTCTCTGATCCCTGAATCTGAATTTTTGTTCCCTCTGGGTGTCTCTTCTCCCTGTATCTGGTGGTCTCTGATCCCTGAATCTGAATTTTTGTTCCCTCTGGGTGTCTCTTCTCCCTGTATCTGATCTTTTCTCCAGGTATCTGGTGGTCTCTGATCCCTGAATCTGAATTTTTGTTCCCTCTGGGTGTCTCTTCTCCCTGTATCTGATCTTTTCTCAGGTATCTGGTGGTCTCTGATCCCTGAATCTGAATTTTTGTTCCCTCTGGGTGTCTCTTCTCCCTGTATCTGATCTTTTCTCCAGGTATCTGGTGGTTTCTGATCCCTGAATCTGAATTTTTGTTCCCTCTGGGTGTCTCTTCTCCCTGTATCTGATCTTTTCTCCAGGTATCTGGTGGTCTCTGTTCCCTGAATCTGAATTTTGTTCCCTCTGGCTGTCTCTTCTCCCTGTATCTGATCTTTTCCCAAGGTATCTAGTGGTCTCTGTTCCCTGAATTTTTGTTCCCTCTGGCTGTCTCTTCTCCCTGTATCTGATCTTTTCCCAAGGTATCTAGTGGTCTCTGTTCCCTGAATTTTTGTTCCTTCTGGGTGTCTCTTCTCCCTGTATCTGATCTTTTCTCCAGGTGTCTGGTGGTCTCTGTTCCCTGAATCTGAATTTTTGTTCCCTCTGGGTGTCTCTTCTCCCTGTATCTGGTGGTCTCTGATCCCTGAATCTGAATTTTTGTTCCCTCTGGGTGTCTCTTCTCCCTGTATCTGATCTTTTCTCCAGGTATCTGGTGGTCTCTGATCCCTGAATCTGAATTTTTGTTCCCTCTGGGTGTCTCTTCTCCCTGTATCTGATCTTTTCTCCAGGTATCTGGTGGTCTCTGATCCCTGAATCTGAATTTTTGTTCCCTCTGGGTGTCTCTTCTCCCTGTATCTGATCTTTTCTCCAGGTATCTGGTGGTCTCTGATCCCTGAATCTGAATTTTTGTTCCCTCTGGGTGTCTCTTCTCCCTGTATCTGATCTTTTCTCCAGGTATCTGGTGGTCTCTGATCCCTGAATCTGAATTTTTGTTCCCTCTGGGTGTCTCTTCTCCCTGTATCTGATCTTTTCTCCAGGTATCTGGTGGTCTCTGATCCCTGAATCTGAATTTTTGTTCCCTCTGGGTGTCTCTTCTCCCTGTATCTGATCTTTTCTCCAGGTATCTGGTGGTCTCTGTTCCCTGAATCTGAATTTTTGTTCCCTCTGGGTGTCTCTTCTCCCTGTATCTGATCTTTTCTCCAGGTATCTGGTGGTCTCTGTTCCCTGAATCTGAATTTTTGTTCCCTCTGGCTGTCTCTTCTCCCTGTATCTGATCTTTTCCCAAGGTATCTGGTGGTCTCTGTTCCCTGAATTTTTGTTCCTTCTGGGTGTCTCTTTTCCCTGTATCTGATCTTTTCTCCAGGTGTCTGGTGGTCTCTGTTCCCTGAATCTGAATTTTTGTTCCCTCTGGGTGTCTCTTCTCCCTGTATCTGGTGGTCTCTGATCCCTGAATCTGAATTTTTGTTCCCTCTGGGTGTCTCTTCTCCCTGTATCTGATCTTTTCTGCAGGTATCTGGTGGTCTCTGTTCCCTGAATCTGAATTTTTGTTATCTCTGGGTGTCTCTTCGACCTATATCTGATCTTTTCTCCAGGTATCTGGTGGTCTCTGTTCCCTGAATCTGAATTTTTGTTCCCTCTGGGTGTCTCTTCTCCCTGTATCTGATCTTTTCTCCAGGTATCTGGTGGTCTCTGTTCCCTGAATCTGAATTTTTGTTCCCTCTGGGTGTCTCTTCTCCCTGTATCTGATCTTTTCTCCAGGTATATGGTGGTCTCTGTTCCCTGAAACTGAATTTTTGTTCCCTCTGGGTGTCTCTTCTCCCTGTATCTGGTGGTCTCTGATCCCTGAATCTGAATTTTTGTTCCCTCTGGGTGTCTCTTCTCCCTGTATCTGGTGGTCTCTGATCCCTGAATCTGAATTTTTGTTCCCTCTGGGTGTCTCTTCTCCCTGTATCTGGTGGTCTCTGTTCCCTGAATTTTTGTTCCCTCTGGGTGTCTCTTCTCCCTGTATCTGGTGGTCTCTGATCCCTGAATCTGAATTTTTGTTCCCTCTGGGTGTCTCTTCTCCCTGTATCTGATCTTTTCTGCAGGTATCTGGTGGTCTCTGATCCCTGAATCTGAATTTTTGTTCCCTCTGGGTGTCTCTTCTCCCTGTATCTGATCTTTTCTCCTGGTATCTGGTGGTCTCTGTTCCCTGAATCTGAATTTTTGTTATCTCTGGGTGTCTCTTCGACCTATATCTGATCTTTTCTCCAGGTATCTGGTGGTCTCTGTTCCCTGAATCTGAATTTTTGTTCCCTCTGGGTGTCTCTTCTCCCTGTATCTGATCTTTTCTCCAGGTATCTGGTGGTCTCTCATCCCTGAATCAGAATTTTTGTTCCCTCTGGGTGTCTCTTCTCCCTGTATCTGATCTTTTCTCCAGGTATCTGGTGGTCTCTCATCCCTGAATCTGAATTTTTGTTCCCTCTGGGTGTCTCTTCTCCCTGTATCTGATCTTTTCTCCAGGTATCTGGTGGTCTCTGATCCCTGAATCTGAATTTTTGTTCCCTCTGGGTGTCTCTTCTCCCTGTATCTGATCTTTTCTCCAGGTATCTGGTGGTCTCTGATCCCTGAATCTGAATTTTTGTTCCCTCTGGGTGTCTCTTCTCCCTGTATCTGGTGGTCTCTGATCCCTGAATCTGAATTTTTGTTCCCTCTGGGTGTCTCTTCTCCCTGTATCTGATCTTTTCTCCAGGTATCTGGTGGTCTCTGATCCCTGAATCTGAATTTTTGTTCCCTCTGGGTGTCTTTTCTCCAGGTATCTGGTGGTCTCTGATCCCTGAATCTGAATTTTTGTTCCCTCTGGGTGTCTCTTCTCCCTGTATCTGATCTTTTCTCCAGGTATCTGGTGGTCTCTGTTCCCTGAATCTGAATTTTTGTTCCCTCTGGGTGTCTCTTCTCCCTGTATCTGGTGGTCTCTGATCCCTGAATCTGAATTTTTGTTCCCTCTGGGTGTCTCTTCTCCCTGTATCTGATCTTTTCTCCTGGTATCTGGTGGTCTCTGTTCCCTGAATCTGAATTTTTGTTCCCTCTGGGTGTCTCTTCTCCCTGTATCTGGTGGTCTCTCATCCCTGAATCAGAATTTTTGTTCCCTCTGGGTGTCTCTTCTCCCTGTATCTGATCTTTTCTCCAGGTATCTGGTGGTCTCTGATCCCTGAATCTGAATTTTTGTTCCCTCTGGGTGTCTCTTCTCCCTGTATCTGGTGGTCTCTGATCCCTGAATCTGAATTTTGTTCCCTCTGGGTGTCTCTTCTCCCTGTATCTGATCTTTTCTCCAGGTATCTGGTGGTCTCTGATCCCTGAATCTGAATTTTTGTTCCCTCTGGGTGTCTCTTCTCCCTGTATCTGATCTTTTCTCCAGGTATCTGGTGGTCTCTGATCCCTGAATCTGAATTTTTGTTCCCTCTGGGTGTCTCTTCTCCCTGTATCTGATCTTTTCTCCAGGTATCTGGTGGTCTCTGATCCCTGAATCTGAATTTTTGTTCCCTCTGGGTGTCTCTTCTCCCTGTATCTGATCTTTTCCCAAGGTATCTGGTGGTCTCTGTTCCCTGAATTTTTGTTCCTTCTGGGTGTCTCTTCTCCCTGTATCTGATCTTTTCTCCAGGTATCTGGTGGTCTCTGTTCCCTGAATTTTTGTTCCCTCTGGGTGTCTCTTCTCCCTGTATCTGATCTTTTCTCCAGGTATCTGGTGGTCTCTGTTCCCTGAATCTGAATTTTTGTTCCCTCTGGGTGTCTCTTCTCCAGGTATCTGATCTTTTCTCCAGGTATCTGGTGGTCTCTGCTCCTTGAATCTTCCTCCCTCTGGAAGTGTCTCTTCACCCTGAATCTGATTTTTTTGCTTCGCAGAGGTGTCTCTCTCAGCTCCCTGAATCTGATTTTTGCTCTCCCTTGACATCTCTTCTCGCCACCTATCTACTGGTCTCTGCTTGCTGAATCTGATTTATTTACTTATTGCATTTGTATCCCACATTTTCCCACCTCTTTGCAGGCTCAATGTGGCTTACAATACGTCATGAATGGTGGAAATATCATTAGAAATATACATTTAGTGTTATAGAAGGATCTTAGTTAACATGATAATGAAAAAACATGTTAGTAATATACAAGCAAGTATTGTAAGACAGTTCTGAATGTAAGTGGAGGAGTTGTGGAGTTCATATTTGTTAATCTTTGTGGTATACCTTATTAAAGAGATGGGTCTTCAGTAGTTTGCGGGAGTTAGTTCGTAGATCGTTTTTAAGTTGCGCGGCAATGCGTTCCATAACTGTGTGCTCAAGTAGGCGAAGTTTGATGCATGCATTAGTTTGTATTTTAGACCTTTGCAGTTGGGGAAGTGCAAGTTAAGGAATGTGCGGGATGATCTTTTAGCATTCCTGGGTAGTAAGTCTATCAGGTCTGACATGTAGGCTGGGGCATCTCTGTGAATAATTTCGTGAACTAGGGAGCATATTTTGAACGTGATGCGTTCTTTAAGTGGGAGCCAGTGTAGCTTTTCTCGTAGGGGTTTAGCACTTTCATATTTTGTTTTACCGAATATGAGTCTAGCTGCAGTGTTCTGGGCTGTCTGAAGTTTTTTGATTTGCTCTTTGCAGCCAGCGTAGAGTACGTTGCAGTAGTCTAGATGACTGAGCACCATTGATTTCTTCTCTCCTAGGTGTCTCTTTTCCCTGTATCTGTTTTCCAGGTGTCTTGTAGCACTGTATCCCTAAACTCCACCTGTGCCTTTACATAGCTCTGTACCCTTAAACTCCACCTCCGCCTTTCCTCAGTGCTGTATCCCTAAACTCCACCTGCCCCATATCCTCAGCACTAAACCCCTAAATTCCACCTGTGACTTTACATAGCCCTGTACCCTTACACGCCACCTCAGTGCTGTACCCCTAAACTCCACCTGCATCTTTACTCAGTGCTGTGCCCCTAAATGCCACCTGCACTTTTCCTCAGTGCTGTACCCCTAGTTGAATGTATCCTCATCACTGTATCCCAAACTGAGACCCTTCCTACTGATGCTGGGCTTCTCTTTGGCACTGGACCCCTCCTCAACACTTAGCTTCTCTCCTCAGCACTGTACCCCAAACTTCAGCTGGGTCTCTCCTGAGCAGTTCCCTACAGACCAAAGTTTCTCAACATTTTAGGTAGCAAGCACACTCAAACTTCAGAAAATCTTGATATGTTAACCCAACAAGAGTTCTGTTCTGTTGATAAATCTCTCTTATCTGTCCCCTTCTCCTCTACTGCTAATTCCAGACTCCGTTCCTTTTATCTTGCTGCACCTCACGCCTGGCATAAACTTACCGAGCCTGTACGTCTAGCCCCCTCTTTGGCTGTTTTCAAGTCCAAACTTAAAGCCCACCTCTTTACAACTGCTTTTGACTCCTAACCACTACTCACTTGCCCTGTCCTTTTATCCCCACCTCTTTATTCCCTTGCCTCTTAGTTGTTCTGTCTGTTTACCTGTCTTATCTAGATTGTAAGCTCTTTGAGCAGGGACTGTCTTTTGTGTATGGTGTACAGCGCTGCGTATGCCTTGTAGCGCTATAGAAATAAGTAGTAGTAGTAGGTTCCGGCTGAGGCCAAAGAGGCGCTGTGCTCACAACTTCACTATGGAAGCGCTGCAAGTTTATTATTATTATTATTATTAATATTTGTTGCATTTGTATCCCACCTCTTTGCAGGCTCAAAGTGGCTTACAATACATCATGAGTAGTGGAAGAATGTTAGTATAAACATTTAGTATTGCAGGATCTTGGTCAGCATGATGATAATTAAACAAAGTTATGGTATACAAGCAGATATTGTGAAACAGTTCTGAATATAGATGGGCGAGTTGTGCATATTTACATTGGTTGATCTTTGTGGTATGCTTTCTTAAAGAGATGGGTCTTCAGTAATATGCGGAAGTTCGTTCTTTCGTAGATTGATTTCAAGCTGCGCGGCAGTGCGTTCCATAACTGTGTGATCTAGGAGTTTCCCTGGCCTGGGGTTTCTACAGCGGTCACAACTAAGAAGACAGACCGCGCCCTTAATGCATGCAGGACACATTTGGAGATTGGGGGGGGGGGTGCGATATGCTGAATATGGTTTTAGACTATACAGATACCCAGTGCATTTTTTTCTAGCAAAAAAGGTGCCGGTACTCAAATGCTAAGCCACCCTTCAGGGGCAGGGTAATTACTGAGGGACCCACCCCATAATAACCAGGCCCCCTGCAACCAGTCACAGAACCTATGACAAGGCAGAATTGGTGTGTAGAGCCTCAACTCTTTCATTAAAACTTGAGGTTCATGGGTCAATTTTAGCAGACAATGGAAAAGGTGCCAGTACTCAGTACCCCCTCAAAAAAGCCCTGCAGATACCTATCTGCTCGCCACTGAGGAAACACCAAGTCCTTAATGCCTAGTGGTTAGTGCAGCAGACTTTGATCCTGGGCACGTGGGTTCAATTCCCACTGCAGCTATTTGTTAGGTGGGGCTAGGTCTGGGCAGATACAATACACCTAAAGTAGGATGCATTTGACTGACAGCAGTGGGCTATCAGTAGTCCAGGACTATATAAAAAGGGAGGGGGGCAAACTTTAATTTCATTCTTAATAACCTGCAAACCAGCCTTGGCAGGAGGGTGTCGTCAGTCAAGGAGGTATTAATGCAGTTAGATCAGGACCCAGTCCTTGAAGAATCTGGAGACACTCAGCTTTCAGGATATCCATTTGTTCATTTCTGATCTGAAGAAGGGTCACCTTTGAAAGCTAACCAAAAAAATTTATTCTATCCAATATTTTATTTTTATTACCTTTTAAAGTGGACTAACAGGGCAACCACATCACTTTATTCAGAATATCCACAATGAATATGCATGAGATAGATTTACATACAATGGAGGTAGTGCATGCAGACTTGCCTCTTGTCATATTCATTATGGGTACCATCAAAATATGACTGGCTAGGTGTGTCCCGAGGACTGGGTTACAATCCAACCAAATTTTGTTTTTGGCTGAAACAAACTCCTCCACCACCACAGCAGCACAAGCCTCCTTTTTGACCTTTCTGGACCCACCTGTCTGCCAGCTTCCCCTGTGCCTATTTAGGCGACCTGGTGGTCTAGAGGCCTAACCAGGGCAAGAGTGATTTCAGCCGTCTACACCACCAAAATGGCTGCTGTGACCTTCAGCAACAGTGTTAACATTACAAGACTGCTGCTGAGAGTGTGGAGATGGCCAGGGCAACAGAGTCTGAATTGCTCTTGTCCCAGTTAGGCCACTAGACAACCAGCGTGTCTGAGGTTGGCATGGGAGGAGGGTGGGGAGCTGACTGACGGGTAGCTCTGGGAGGGAGAGGGAGGCTATGTGAGGTGGTAAGGGGAGGGGTTTCACTGGCTTCATCTTCAGCTTCAATTTTGCTAAAAGATAGCAGCCAACTTCAGTAGCAGAAACTGAAGATCCTGGGTTAGGACCCTGATCTTTATTCTGTAATAGTTAGGTGTTAGCATGTGGTTCCTTTACAGTATGTATCAGTTTAATTGCTAAGATCTATCTTCTCTTCCTCTTTATTCAATAGGTTATCTTTGGACCCATGTTTTCTGGAAAAAGGTGAGATTACCTGTGTTGTTAATTAGATACGTTGTAATCCACAGTATCCACTAGAAATAACATTTCTTCCTTCCTGTGCCCCCCAGCCATTCCCTCTCTTAGCTTTTCAAGTAAACTGAGTAGCCATGAATGTCACATGATCCCAGAAGTCCCAGATACACAGAAGTAGTAATAATGTAGAAAATGAAAAAATAGCATTTGACCTGTGCTGCTGGGCTGAATGCTTACCACTGGTAAAGGAAAGTGTAGCTAGATTCTAGCTTATGAATATGCATATCCTATATAATAAAACGCACCTCCAGCGTTCTGAAGCCGAGGCGCCGCCAAGCCTTGAAGCATTCCTGCAACGTTCCAGAACTACGTGTCGTCAATTGAGGAGATGGAGCCTTACAGAGCGCACGAATGCTTTAAGGCTTGAAGGCTTCACTTTCTCACACACACATTCTCATTCTCTCTCTCTCTCTCACTCACTCCCACTCCCACACACACACTCTCAAACATACACTCTGAGGAAAGGGGGGCATGGAACTCGGAGCCACACACACTCACTCTGTCTCTCATATACTCTCTCACACACACACACACACACTCTGTATCTCTCTCTCACACACACACACACACACTTTTTCTCTCACTCCTCTCTCTCTCACTGCTCTCTCTCTCTCTCACTCCTCTCTCTCTCTCTCTCTCACACACACACACGAAAACCTTGCTAGCGCCTGTTTCATTTGTGTTAGAAACGAGCCTGTTTTACTAGTTTATGTATAAATGTCCATTACTACTGCAGGAAATATCAGAAGAGCCATTGGACAAAATCATGAATGCTTTGACATACACAGATTTAGCTCCACAAATTGCCCATAATATAAATCAACATTGGGATGTTCTTTCGCTTCATGCCGTTTTTCAACAACGTCCCTGTATAGCATACCGAAGGGGGCAGAACTTACGGGACAAATTAGTACACTCAGTTCAACCTACGATCGATTCTGTTACACAGATCTTAGGAGTACAAAAATCACGTGGCCACTGTCAATTTTGTGATCAAACTATACAAGGACATCAGTGGCAACATCCAAATAGAACCAACACTACCTGTGAATCCTCGTACGTAATATATAGGATCATATGTCCTTGCAAAGAAAATGGTACGTTGGCCACACAAAAAGACAGATTAAAGATCCGTCTTACAGAACATAAAAGCAGACTTTACAAACAAGTAGTAACAGCTCCATTAGTAACGCATTGCGTTGAATATAATCACATTTCAGCAATTAAAATGGCTTATCGATCAGGTGGTACATTCCATCAGAGGAGGGGACTTAACAGAAGAGAACAATTTTGGATTTTTGAACTCAATACAATTGCCCCTAGAGGACTTAATGATTTTATTGAATGGAATACTGTTATTTGAATTTTATTATAAAGCCCATTTTGTATTTAGTTGGACCATACTTTTACCTGTGACCAAACTTAATGGAATCTAATTAACTTAGAAGATACGTGATGACATCATTTCCTGCCTAGGACAATTTAAAAACCTCAGTCTGAAAGCGATAGAGTACCAACAGAGTAGGGGCACTTATCGTTTTTTTCCTTTGACAGCGGAAATTTTGCGAGTGGAAATTTATTATCATATGTAGAGTTCCTGAAGAAGTTTTCTCAAAACCCTGCAGAGTCTAACTCTTCATAAATTCACTCCAAAAAGTTACATTCAGCAAGAGTGGTAAAGCTGAATCATTATTTTTAGTTTCAACAGGAATTGGAGTACAACTGATCTAATTGTACATCAGACTCTCCATGATTTCAGGTTGAAAGATATGTTCAGCAAGAGTGGCACAGCCGAACTACTATTTCAAGTTTCTATGGGAAACGTTTGACAGTGAGTTAACAAACAGAGAGCAGCTGATTTAATTGTGTAATAGGAACGAGAACTAACGGATTGAATTGAGCTGATGAGTGGAGAGCAGCTGATTTAACTGAAAAATAGTCAACAATCACATAAGGACCTGGACTTCATTCAGCTGATGAGAGGCATTCCTGACTATATAAGTACATAAGTAATGCCATACTGGGAAAAGACCAAGGGTCCATCGAGCCCAGCATCCTGTCCACGACAGCGGCCAATCCAGGCCATGGGCACCTGGCAAGCTTCCCAAACGTACAAACATTCTATACATGTTGTTCCTGGAATTTTGGAGTTTTCCAAGTCCGTTTAGTAGCGGTTTATGGACTTGTCCTTTAGGAAACCGTCCAACCCCTTTTTAAACTCTGCTAAGCTAACCGCCTTCACCACTTTCTCCGGCAACGAATTCCAGAGTTTAATTACACGTTGGGTGAAGAAAAAGTTTCTCCGATTTGTTTTAAATTTACTACACTGTAGTTTCATCGCATGCCCCCTAGTCCTAGTATTTTTGGAAAGCGTGAACAGACGCTTCACATCCACCTGTTCCACTCCACTCATTATTTTATATAACTCTATCATGTCTCCCCTCAGCCGTCTCTTCTCCAAGCTGTATAGCCCTAGCCTCCTTAGTCTTTCTTCATAGGGAAGTCGTCCCATCCCCGCTATCATTTTAGTCGCCCTTCGCTGCACCTTTTCCAATTCTACTATAACTTTCTTGAGATGCGGCGACCAGAATTGAACACAATACTCAAGGTGCGGTCGCACCATGGAGCGATACAACGGCATTATAACATCCTCACACCTGTTTTCCATACCTTCCTGATAATACCCAACATTCTATTCGCTTTCTTAGCTGCAGCAGCACACTGAGCAGAAGGTTTCAGTGTGTATCGACGACGACACCCAGATCCCTTTCTTGGTCCGTAACTCGTAACGTGGAACCTTGCATGACGTTAGCTATAATTTGGGTTCTTTTTTCCCACATGCATCACCTTGCACTTGCTCACATTAAACATCATCTGCCATTTAGCCGCCCAGTCTCCCAGTCTCGTAAGGTCCTCTTGTAATATAACGCTAAGGTTTTGATTTATTATATGTATCATAGATACACAGTGAAAAAGGAAGTATATAAGTTATCAAGTGAGTTTCATTATAGCACACTTACAAAAAACTTTGTGTGCTGAGGTTGTCGGAGCAAGTGATAGTATTGGCCCACGAGTGTTTAAGTTTTGAGGAAGGTGCATATTTATTTCATTATTTGATATCTTAATTATAGCACAGGCGTGCATTTGCATGTATAAAAATTAAAAAGACTTTTAAGTTGAAGTTCTATGGTCGAGAAGCTTGTCCACCCTCAGAGACTT